>NW_026555342.1:21761404-21989888 GCF_029017545.1 Prosopis cineraria | reverse complement strand
AAAATTTAAAAAAAATTAAATTTTTAAATAATATTAATGATTTTAATTTTTTTTAATAAAATAATGAAGTGATTTATAAATAAAACTCAAAAATATGTGGCGAGCTAAAACAGCTTAGCGTAGGATCATACTCCTCCTCCCTTATATTTTAGAAGATACTTTGGCCAAAGCTTCTCTCATATTGCTGCTCTCATGGTTCTCTAAAATACAGTTTATCACATCAATTCTTGGCCTTTTGTTTCTGAAGAATTTACCATCCTGCCAACGTGTGTTTAGAGGGTTAAGAGACAAAGTTAAGAGGGAATCTCTTTCCAGATATTTGCCTGCCAATATGATTTGATTTTATTACTATCTTTTGTTTGTTCTTTCCATGGTCTTGTATTTTTTAAAGAGAAAAAACACGAAGAAAGGTTAGCACAGGATTGATAGGCCCAAAAAAAAAAGTTGTAAGAGTCAGGAGACATTAGGAGGAGAAGAAACGGGTGGGATATAGATATAATTATGGCCTTGAAGAAGGATGGGATCAGGAAATAATAATGATAACGAAGTCCTCCTGAAGAAATAACAAATACCCCCCCAACAACAAAATCCCCCCCAAAAAAAGTGTACGGAAGTACCCTTATAGGCGGGCTCATTAGTGTATGAAAACACTCTTAAATTAAATATAGAGGTAGAATGTGCTGGAACGTAACGTTTATAAAAATATGCTTAGAAAGGATGAATATATCGGAGCTCTTATTACCATAAGTGTTTCCATGGTATTTAAATTTTTTTTTTCCGATTTAGAACTTATACGAACTTTTTCAAAGAAACCCTATGTTTTCATAAAAAAGTTCTCAAAAAATTACTTATAGGAACGCTTCTTTATAAGATCGTATGTTTTTTTTTTATTATTACAAGTAAATTGGTAATAGTTGGTTGCTGAAAAATTAAAATTTATGTATCAGGGGAAGAAGCTCACATAACTAAATAACATAAAACAGAACTCTCACTTGAATATAGCTTTCTAGAAGGTTAGGTAGAAACTTCTACTAAAGAGAAACTTCCTTGGCTTTTCTTCTTCCTTGATGGGTGCCTGATGTGGATGATTGTGAGGATCCAGTGTATGATCTATTACTAGGTGAAGGCCTAGCTTGATTGGTTGCAGCAGAAACTAGCATAACCAGATGAAAAATTTGAAGAACCAATATCTGAAAAAGTTGGAGCAACATAGACTGGTTTTGGCATTACTGGTGGAGAGTGGGCAATGGAGCTTCAAAGTTAAGTACATGAAGAGCTTGTCTAATTGTAGGCCTCATAGTGTAATCTGGATGAGCACACCATAGCCCAAGAATCATTAACCTTTCAAGTTCTTGCTCATCAAAATCTCCATTATCAAGCCTTTTGTCAATTGCTTCAAGAAGCTCACCTCTTCCATAGATTCCATACCCATTCCACCATCATGAACTGTTATCACTAGCATTTGGGTCAATCGGTTTTCTCCCACAAGCTAATTCCAAAGCAACAACACCAAAACTGTACATGTCAGACTCTTTTGTTGCCTTACCCATGGCCAAACATTCAGGAGCCATGTATCCTTTTGTTCTGCTGCAATAGTGTGTAACCCTTTCCCATGTTCCACGATCCTCGCTAGCCCAAAATCTCAAGTTTAGTATTGAAATTTGAACCAACATGATATTGCTCGATTTTATGTCTCTGTGGACTACACATTGCTGCCACTCTTCATGCAGGTAGAGTATAGCAGCGGCTAGGCCTTGAGCAATATTATATCTAGTTGGCCCTGTCAAGAGGTTCTTGCTTTGAAATAATGGTAATCTAAGCTTCCATTTGGCATGAACTCATAAATGAGTAGAAAATCATTCTTCTCATGGCACCAACCCATCAGTTGCACCAAATTCCTGTGCCTTAGTTGACTAATGATCTTTACTTCAGAGGATACTCCTTTACTCCTTGTTTAGATTCTTGGGACACCTTCTTAATTGCTACATAAGTATTTAAGCCTCTCAAAATCCTTTGTAGACCCCACCAAGCCTCCTTCTCCAAGTTTGTGTTCCTCTGCAAGTGTCTGTTGCTCTTACGAGCTCATTATAAGAAAATTTCTTCGGTCCAACGCTTTCAAATCTTCGTCCAGGGAAAGATCCAAGCCATCATGATTTTTCTTTGCCCTGCAATTAAACTTCCATATCAGAAACCAAGCTATGCATAACCCTGCAATCACTACAACTGATCCAATGCTCAATCCATGATCAATCCTGCTTGTTGCTTTTACCCTTGTTCACTACTCCCAATATTGCAGCATTTGCATTAAAGGACCATGAACTTAGTGTATGCAACTCAAATTGTAATCCTGTGATGAAGAGAAAACCAAACTGAACTTGTTCTGGCAGGTACTCTCTCAAGTCAATCTTATGGGAATAGTCTTGTTGAATTGAGGCATTATCCTTAAATCCAGTAAAATTGACAGTTAATTGGTATGAGCTAGAATTGTAGGAAATCTCAGCATCATACTTCTACCATCATTCTTGGTGTACCATTGTGTTGTGTAAGGAGTCCACATTGTTTTACATTGATTCCAACGTGATCATAAGGTGGATCCCCCTCATCCACGTTGGGAAAGGTGTCAAACTCTACTGCTACAAATGGATGTTCGTTGGGGTAATTTGGATCTTTCATCTCTCTACGACCCACAAGACCAATACCAGTGCCATCTGGGTGCACTGGAAGTGGAAAATCTGGGTGTGCCAAGAAGAATGTGATGCCATCTCCCATCCCATCACGAGTTTTGTTTAGTGCATTGATGATGAAGCTGAAACGAGTAGTGAAGTTTGCAAGTGTTCTTGTTTCATTGTCCCCAAGCTGCAACAACTTGCTATACGTTACTCCCTGCACTATCTTTCTTGTATCTGAGGTCAAGAATCAGATTGTTAAATTCATAAAAAAATTTTACGTAAGCATTTTCTTTATTATTTATAGGGAAACACAATTGTTAGTCGCTATATTTTAGTGTATTTGGTATTAATTCTTATATTTTTTTAAATTGCTCCAAGTCCTTTAAGTTTTATCTGTCTCTAGTGTTAGTGCTTTAAAATTTAAGAGTTGTAAAAAAATGAATAGAAGATTAAAAATAAAAAGAAGAAAGACATAAATCAAAATTCAGGAAACTGGCCATAGATAAAGCTTTCAAAGGAAAGAGACACCATATCTACGATTGGGAGATAGAAAGGCTCTTGGTCATTTTGCTTATAGAATATTCAACTCATTATAATTTTACTAATTTAGCAATAGAATTAGTAGAGTTTTGCACACATTAGTAAATTTATTTCACCAGTGATGAGGATTAACGTTGCAAACTGATGAAATTTAAAGGACTTGAAGCAAAGAAAAAAGTACAAAAACTAATGTCAAAGCATGCTAAATATACAAGAACTAACAATTAAATTTTTCCTTTATTATATAATACCCATTTAAATTTTAATAGCCTCGTTTTCAATCATCAACAAACAATTATATAGCCCAAATTTGAAATAGATGAATTACAAGTGAGATTAATTAGTGTTCTTGCCTAGAGAATTGCGCAAATACCAGATTGTTGCCTTTTTAAGATTGGGACTAAATTATTTTTAAAGGAAGAAAGGTTAATAACTTGAAAAGGAAAACAAAAACAAAAATAAGAAGTGGCCCAGCCACCAGCACTCAGCTAGTGGACTCTACAGTTACAAGCTCGACATTGCGGTCAGGTCTTAGGTGACTAGATGACCATCATTGATGGCTCTAGCAGCCAGCAGTAATTTTTTAATTTCATTCATTAAGGAAAAAATCGCATCTAAAAAACTTCTGGAGATTATTTATTACAAAAAATGATCAAATAAATTTGAAATTACTCTGCAAGATAAGAGATTTAAATATAATTGAAACTTGTTTTTTGAATGAGAAAAATTTTCCCTTGCTTCTTTCTGAAAAAACTCCCTCCATGATATGAGGGTTTGACGCCGGCAAAGGTTGCAGGACCACCACGATGATTGCTGGTGTCAGAATTCTAGCCTGGTAATCATCAAATCTCCAAGGTTGCTGAGGGTATTTAAATCCTCATTAAAAAATTTATAGCCATCAAGCCACTAAATCTATTTAGTTAAAATGGACAAAAACTAGTTAAAATGGGAAAACTAAGCCCCGTTTGGTATGATGGAATAGTTTTTGATGGAATTGGAATTGGAATTGGAATCAGAATTGGAATCAGAATTGGAATAGAATTGAATTATAAAAGTATGTTTTGGTATGTCAGAAAAATTAGATGGAATCCTTGCATTACTTTTGTTTGGTATGCAAGACATGGAAATGGAATTATACTTAAAAGACAAAAATACCCCTATATAAAAAATTAAAATAAAACATAATAAAAAATTAATTGTGTACCAATTTTCTTATGTATTTTATATATTAATAAAATATTATATAAATCATAGATTATATTTGTAACTATTATTCACTAGCTTGGGCCAAACAAAAAGTTTTATCATCAGAGGAAACATTTTCTTGAAAATATAATTGGCAATGGTTCCCATCCCTTCTACTTTAAAATAAATACACACATGTAGATTTAAAAGAAAATGTCAAACAAATCAATTCTACTTCTTATACCAAAAATATTATAAATATATAAATTATACAAAATATTATATATAATACCATCTTATATATATTATAACGCTTTATATATAATGAGAAAAAATATTATTCACCCTTTTATACTCCCTTTTTCTTTTTCTTTTTTTGCTAGCATATGAGGGTTTTATTTTTTTTTGAGGGCAAATTTGTCTTTCTGGAATTTGTATGAGGGCAAAAAGTGTCTTAAACATTACAATTCCATAGAATTGCTCCCAATTCCATAGATTTACATAAGGAATCAAAATTAGCTTTTTTCCATAGAATTAGGATTCCCAGGAATTGTAATTCATATCTACCAAACATCACTTTATTCAGATTCCTATCCCAATTCCATTTCCATCTTCACAATTTCAACCTACCAAACATGGCCTAACATATATGTAACAATTTTAATTTTAAAAACCACTTCTTTATTATGAAGATAAAGCTGACTCTTTAAATCTTTAACTTCATGTGTTATTTTACTAATTTTATTTATTAACTTGTGATGATCAATTGCAAATTGGAATGTTTGAAAATTTATGTATTTTATGAGTTCTCATCTGTAAATGTCATTTACATACCTCTTGATTTCAGGCCTTCTAAATTGCAGTTGACCATTGCATATTATTGTTAATGAATTTTCAAACCTCTCAATTTGCAATTGACTATGACAGACTAATAAATAAAATTAATAAAATAAAAAATGAAGAATTTAACTAGTCAACTTTATGTTCATAACAAAAAAATGGTTAACTATAATTAGTACACATATTAGTTTTTGACCATTATAACTAAATAGATTTGGTGACTTAGTGGCTATTAGGTTTTGGCGAGTCAAGAGATTATGGGTTCAAACCTTTCTTGATCACCGATTTCGAAGCTCCAACAATAATAGGTAGCTGGTGGTGAGGGAGGTAAATTTTTTTAAAAAATAATTAGGGATAATTTTATCTTTTTGCAACAAATTGTCATTATGCTTAGGTCTCTTGAACTTATTGAGCAAATTCAAATTTATTTGGTCTTTTTTTGTAATAAATGTCCTCCCAAAGTTCATGGATGCAATTTTCTTTGATCAAAACTTTTGTCATTCAATAAAATTTTATTTTTTTGGAGTTCTGCTAATGCAATTATTGATTTTATAGGCTATGGTCCTTAACTTGAGTTAAAAAAATTTTAATTGAATTTTTTGGCATTCATCTTTCATATGTAGCACTTATCTTTCATATTTTCATTACTTATTTTTTTTAGTAGTCATATTAAATATTTTCAATACTTATCTGCCATAATTTTAATATTAAAAAATTAAATATAAGTGTTTTCTTACTGAAAACATATAAGATATGCATTGAAAATAACTACGGTAATTGCTGAAAAATTAAAAAAAAATGAGTAGTAAAATTGCTAAAAATGAATATTGAAAATTTAGAAAATAAATATTGAAAATATAGAAGATGAGTGTTGAAAAAATTTGTCAAATTTTTTTTAATTCAAGTTAAAAATTATCATCCTTTTTAGAATTTATTAATTTAGGATCTTTAATTGTAATTAATATTTTTAACAGATCTTTAAATATTATTTTTTTCTAGCTCTTACATTTCGTGTATTTTTTAAAATTGATAAAAAGAGAAAATTTAAGTGGTCCCTTTAATATGTGGCCTTGAAAAAGTACTCGTTCATATTCAATAATTATACATGAAAACTACAGTAGTACACTTAGTTGATATAAGAAGGGGATAGCATTATATGAAGGGCACTACTGCGCTAAAATTCAAGGATGTCATTATCAAAATCTTGTTTAAAGATATGGTAAAGATTTAAAGGTAAATCCCACCTGTATAGAAAAATAATAGTTATGAATAGAGATTTAAAATGTAATGTGAGCAATTATTATTCAGTTCATTTTTAACTAGATTATCTAGTCTTTGTTATTATTTTTTATTAATATTTTTTCATATATGAGTTAATGTTTACTTTGTTACCTTTATTTTTAATATTCATTCTCATAAATTATTTACATTGAAAGTATTAATATGTTATATTTAATAGGTAATATAATAAATTAATGAAATTTAAAAGATATTCACATTTAAAATTTTAACTATTTACATATGAGGCTAAAGTATATTGTTGATCCTCTAACATTATAACACTTCAATTTAATCGGTCAATTTATAAAATATTTTTTGAATCCTTTGACTCTAGCACCTTAGTTTTAGATAATTATTTTTATGCAATTATTATTATTTTTAATAACTCAAATTTAATATGTTAATACTTAATAATATATTGTCAATATTTAAAAGTATAATGTAAAACTTTTTTGTGAAGAAACCAACTGTGTAAAATTTAACAGACTAAAAAACATTTTATATAATTAAAAAATTAAATTAAAACTTCATATGAAATTAAAAAATTAAAAGTATGATTTAACCTACAACTTTCATACATAATAAATTTTGGCAAAAACAAAATACATAACTTTACTTTTTCGTATCGTACATAACTTTATACTTTTGTACTTTTGGAGTATTTAATTCAAGCAACAATTTCTGGTGGAGCGGGTGCCGAATGGATCGCTAGTAATTAATTATATTAAAAATTTAAGGGTATGCTTGATTTTTTTTTTTGAAAAAAAAACTGTTTTCTGTTTTCAAAAATAAAATTAAAAAAATTATTTGGAATAAGTGTTTTGAATCTAAAAATAGTAACATCTTAATATTGTTTTTATCATTTTAATTTTTAAAATATACCACATTTAATTATTATAAATTATATTCAGTTTTGGCCAATAACTATCGTAAATCATACCATTAACCACGGGCAACCTCTATTATCAGCCATTTTTTAATTTTAAAGTTATTTTTAAATTTATATAATAAACAGATTACCATTTTGTTTTGTTTTGTTTAAAAAAATAATTTCTAAAATTGATTTACGAAATATCTTGTAAAAAAATAATAATAAAACCAAACAAAGACTTTAGTAAAAAGTTTTCTTCTGTTAGTATTTTCCTTGGATTCCTAAGAAGATTAATCTAACATCCCACTAGCTGTCTACTAAGATTCACGAGGGAGAGTGTGTTCATCTTGCTGGGTTTCAAATCTCTCAACCCTCTTGAAGAAATTGTGAAATTGCAGGATGATGAAGGATTCTTCTAAAACGACAAGGCCATCAAAACATAATAAAGGAAACGACAATGAGTAGTATTATTACCTGGTGAGGTTGAGCATCCCATTTTCCTGAAAGACATCTCCTTCAAGGTTCAAGCTCTGATTAGCCGTGTCAAGAAATTTCTCATAGTTGAAGGTTATTGAGGTCGCACCAGCTGCTGGGATTATCAGAAGCAATAAAATCTTGGTTATGAACAGAGAAAGAAGCACATGATTTTTTGATCTCCAGTGCTGAGATATCCCCATAGCTGATATCACTAAGAAGCTTTGCTTGTTTGGAGGAAGTTTCAGAAATGACTTGGTTCATATACAGAGCCACTGGGTCTTGTTTCGTAAAGGCATATGCCCAAAATTATTTAGATATTAATCGATTATGGGAAAAATTTATCGCTTGGTCCCTGTGGTTCACATTAATTTATACTTTGGACCCCACATTGGCCATGCAAGTAAATTCCGATAAAAATCAATCTGTCACCTAATTTGGTTGACTCTGAGCATTTATTCACACAAAGACGGTACTTCCTTTGTGTGTGTGTTTTTTTTTTAAATTATCTTTAGTATCAGGCAAAATTAAAGTAATTAATTTTTTTAATTTTTTTGTTTATTTATCATTGCTTGAATTTCTATACAATAATTTAATAGGTTTATTTTTTTAAGAATTTAATAATGTTATTAATTACAAAGAAGAGTAAAATTAAAAAGCAATATATTTTTAAAATTTTAAGTAAGTTGGGTTAAGAAGCTAAGGCCCACCATGAACTGGACATGCCTTCAAATTTTAAAAACACTTATATAAATATTTATAAATAATATATTAATAAGATTCTTACACTAACAACAAAATATATTTATTAAAATTTAAATATATAACTATCATTTTTAATTATAAGTGAAAAATTGATTAAATTTGTCTTATACTAAAAATAAGAAAAATATGCAAAGTCTCTTGTTGTAACAAATGGCTCTGGCTTCCCTCCTCTTAGGAAAGTCTCCTCCGCACCTTCCTTGAAGGAAGTGTAGATCTAGATCATTCCAATTTTTTATTTTATATTAATTAAAATAAAAATATATAAATTATAAAAAAGTCTTAATTCACCAATTTGGATAATTCCAAATTTAACATGAATGGTTTGTATTTAATATTAAAATTTTTATAAATTTACTATTTACGTATATTTTGGACAATATTTATTTAATATAATATTAAACTTTTCTTATAAATTTTTAGCATTAAATCTAAACTATTATATTAAATCTAAACTATTCAGACTAGTCAACAAATTTATGAAAATTTTTTATAATTTATATAAATTTTTATTTTAAAAATATAAAATAAAAAATATTAAAACTAAATACAACACTCTGGATGGAGTTGCGAAGGACGCTTCCTCAGCCGTGATGACAAATGCCTTGATGGCTTCTAATTTCCCTTGGAGTCTATCTTGAGACTAGACCACATGGGAGACTCTCTCTCTGTTTTTTTTTTTTTTGCCCCCTTTACCGTGAAGGAAGAGATATAAATTAAATAATTAAGAAATAGTCAAAATCATTAAAAAAAGTCTAAAAATAAAATGAATTTTCAAGTTTATCTTTATTTGGGTCTTGTCCACATAAAACCCTTTTCTTTCTTTGTTGTCTTGAAGAAAAGGTTCGTAGACTTTGTCAAATAATAGTCGGTAGGTATTGATAAGAAGAACATCACAGAGAGACAACTTTGTCATTCTTCTTATTTTGCCATCACAAAAAATAAGAAAATGACACCACTTAAAGTGAGAACTAGCAAGCTGTATCTAAAGTTTTCTTGTACCTACTCAGATTTATTCCATTGAGATATTATTTATTAAAATTTATTCTGTTGAAATTTAAAAAATATTTTATATTTATTAATCATTATTAAGATATTCATTATTTGTTTTTAGGATAGTTAGTATATTATACATTTACATATTAATATTAACATCACTTTTTCAAGTCTCCTTTTCTTTTCTTCTGATTTCTTTTAGTATAAACTTTAAGAAAGTGTTTTGTGCTCAAAAAAAAAACAAGAAAAGGAAGTATAGGGATTAAAGTACAACATTTGTAATATATGAGGATCAGATTAGAACAAATCTAAAGTTTGAGGGTTGAATTAAAAGTTAAAATAAATTATTGGAACTGAATAATAATTTTTTCCTTTTATTTTATGGAATAAGTAGGTAAATGACGAGCAGTCACATCATAGTTGAGGACTGAACTTGAAAATTGAAATACCTGTCCGATCAATTTCCCCGTCAATTTGCTGTACTAGCTACTATTACTTACCGTGCGTCGTGGGGCTAAAGTTTTTTTTTTTTTTTTGCGATATATATTTATATATGTTGCTTTTCAAAAAATATGGCATCAAGTTCTATAGAACAATAAGAAAATATAAGAACAAAAAAACAATTATAAAAACTATTCGTCAGCATGTTTCTATTAAAAATTAATAAAAAATATTTAAAACTTATAATCACAAACCATGTCTAAATTAAAATTAAATTACTTGGAACAACTTATTTTAAGGATGATTAGATTGTATTCATTTTTTCTTCGTTTGGATCGTCAAAGTAAATTAAACAAGCCTATATTTTATTTTGTTTCTAGTTTATAATTTGTCTTTTCTTATTTTCAAAAGAATAACATGTATAATAATTTTTTATTTTTAAATAAAAATATAAAACTAAAATTGTCAAATGTATAATCAAAACAATTTGAATCTTCAAGCTCGTCCTAGTCTGTTTAACATTAATCTAGAAAATTTAGATTGATTTTAAACATCTAGATTTAATTCCATTTAATTTTACCTTTTAAATAATTTTTAACAGATAAAAATATAATTATAATTTTTATTTTAGAAAAATGAATTTATAATATAAAAAATTTAAATTTTAAATTCAAATCATTTAAAATAAATTTAAAATTTTAGATTTCATTCTAATAATACTTGTTGTGATGAGCAGAAAGAACAGAACAATACCATATTTTAAGTTGAAATATGTTCAGAAAATATATTGTGTATTTATGAACAAATGTATTAAGAATTTGTAAACATGCATATATGGAAATTTATTCAAACAAAGGCAAAGGTAAGCTTTTGTCTACAACAAAATTTACAAGAATGACCCTCAAGTTTGTAAAGCTTTTTTTTAAATTTTATTGGGTTTAAAAGAAAACTTTTATATTTGGGGATCCTAAATGAGATTTTTTCTAGTTATAATTAGGAAACGATCTTTTTGACTTTTTCTGTCTAATATCCAACTAGTACCTACGTAGATGCTTATTTAATTGAATTGACTTGGGGACCCTTTTGAATCCCATGAAAATTTGAAGCGTCGGTTTGAATTTTAGTTAAATATAAAAATTATAAAAATAATTAATTAAATAGTAAATTTTGATTATAATTATTATGTTATAATGTAATTTGTTTGGATATTTTTAAATTAAATTAAATATAATTAAAGATGTTTGAATAATTTAATCAAAATTAATTTTAGTTATTTGAATTACTATTAAAGACATTTTTTTTAAAAATTAAATTATTAATATATTTTTATATGATATTATTAAATTTGTTAAATTTTATTTAAGAAGTAAAATATATTATTTAAATTACATATCTGATTAATTATAAAAATTTAAATTATATTAATACTAACAATTTAATTTACATAAAAAATAATTCAATATATTTAGTTCAAATAAATTTAATGAAGAGAAAGATTTAATTCTTAAATATCAAACATCAATTTACAATAACTAATAAAGATGATAATATATAAATTGATCTCTAATAATATAATGAATATGAGTTATATTCAACGAAAATGTTAAGTATTACCTTAAAATTTTAGCAATATAAAAAATGTAACAATATTCTAAATGATGCAAAATCTTTCTCTCTAAACCTTTATAATAATTTTTATCATGACTCTAAATTTTAAATTAATTTTCTCTACTAATTAATTTTTATTTGAATTAATTTTATAGTGAAGGGTGATGGTTAATAAAAATTTATGTTAGTAAATTTTTTAAAATATAAAATTTAAATTTATTAAAAAAAGAATTTATTTTTATTTTATTAAATTATATACTTTTTTTATAATTTTTTAGATTTTTTTATAATTTTTTCAATCTTTTTTTATGGCTTTTCCGCAAAAGCTCACATTCGGAGCCGCCTGAAAAAATCCACCCCGCCACCCAAATCGATTTACCAAAAAAGTGGGTCTTTGGGTGTAATTGAAGCAAAAATTGATTTTTTTTTTTCAAAAAATGGATTAACATCATTATCCAAATACACACACGAAATCATGAATTAATGGCAGCTTGACTTCACTTATTGTTTTTTTTTAAAAACAATTATACATTGACCACGTCAAGCATATGTATACATAAATGAGTTTTATAAAATTTAAAAATTATAATTAAATTTTTTAAAATTTAAGTGTAATTTAAATTTGAATTTAAAAAATAAAATTTTAAAAATAATAGTGCTATTATTAAAAATATTGAAGTGAGAATTGTAGAATATTAAAATAATAATTATAAATCATTAATGAGATAGTTGTCAATTATCAGTGGCAAACATAGGATCTTGAGTTAGTGGAAGCATAAATTATATAAAATGTAAAAATTATAAAAAATAATTTAATATATAAAAATAAATATTTAATTTATAAAATAATATTACAAAATGAAAAATAAAGTGATATTTTTATAAAATAATCTAAATTTAAATATATGGATACAAATTTAAAATCTATTGGGATTAAGTGAAATATAAAAACACTCATTTTTTTTAACTTAAATATATTTTAATTTGTATCTAGTGGGTTTAAAAGTATTGGAACAATGGGGGCAAGTTTTAGAAGTTCTATTTACTGCAAGTAAATTCTTCCAAGTTGAGAGGGACATTTGTTCACCATTGGTAGTTATAAATAACTATTGTTAAACTTTATTAATAACGTATCATCAGTTTAAATATCATATATGTAAAGTTATAATTATAAAATATTGAAGTAATTATTATAAAATACTAATGAGATAATTATATACAATTAGTATTAAATTTATAATGCATGATAAACTTAATTATTTGATATGTGAAATTTTAATTTTTAAAAGTTCTAAATTATTGATAAAGTAATTATAAATTATTTAATTAATGTAATATATTTTTAACGCGGCATTATTATCCATATATCATAATTTTAAATTACGTTCAAATCTCAAAAGATCTTATTGTAGTTTTGAATTTAATGAGCTTTATTTATAAATAAGTCTATTGAGACATATACGTATATTTCCCCTAATATTTTCTCATATTTGATACTTTTACTTTTATTAAAAAAATTTACTTTTATTAAATATAGTATATAATTTAACAATATTTTACTCTACCTATTGCTAACTTTATTAATAATCATAAAATGGTATGGGGACAATTTAACAGTTTGCCAAAATTTCCAAGTGCTAAAACCATTATTAATTTTATCAAATTCATATTAGTTTGACTTCATTTTGACCCAGGAAGCACGGAAAATGACTTCCGTGGAATTGTGTGGGGACGATCCTATATTTGTCGCTTAACACGTCCCATGTTCCTACAAGATGCTTCGGTTTAATTCTTTTGGTTTTGGAGAATATTAAGCTCAAGGTTTAGTAATATGAGAAGTTACTTATGGTGTACGTAAGCAACAGCTGTTCTCTTGACTACAAATTGAAGCATTGCCCTTGTTAGTTCACCACTCTGAAACAAAATAAGAGGCAAAACTCAATAATTGCTAAATTATTTTTAAGGGTAGAATGGAAATTAAATTTTCAAAAGTCCATCTATAATCGGCAAAAGTAATTCTGACGAAAGTTGAGGAAAAGCTCATTTGGATAAATTTGGAGAGAAGATGAAATCCAAACGGGCGCTATATTCACAAACCTTCAAATTATGAAATATGTTTGTAATATCTGGGTTCACTCTTGGGAAAAAATGTGTTTTCCTGACTTTAATGGTTTAACAATGTAGGAATATATTTTTTCCCTCTTAAATTATAAAATAAATTTAAATAAATTTTATTGTCCAAAAATATAAGATAATGTGAAAAAAATATGATTTCATTAAGAGTAAATATGACTTTGGTCCATGCACTTTACTCGCATTTTATTTTCACTCCATTTACTTTTTTTTGATGTTTTAGATCCTTATACTTTTATTTTTTATTATTTTCAGTCTCTCTATGAATAAAGTATAGAGTCCTTAAAAGGAGCCAAAACAATAAAAATAAGAGTGTAGGGACCTAAAATATAAAAAAAGTATAGGGACCAAAACAAAATATGAGTAAGTATAAGAACCAAACATTATGTTTACCCTTTCATTAATTACTCCCTCCATTTAAAAATGTAAAGCATTTTTTAAGAAGTTTGATGTTTAAAAATATAAAACATTTTTAATTTTTTGATGTGTAATCATTGCCTTTTTTTAAAAGTGTCTTTATTTATGAATGACTTCACATTTATATAGGGTATTTAATAAGGGTAAATATGAAAAGATAGGTTAGTTTGAAATAAGTAACTACTTTATTAGAGGGTGAGATTCAATTAAAAATGCCTTATATTTTTTAATAAAGAGAATATATTTTTTTAATATTACCATTGGCTCGCCTCAGAATTCATGTAATCTTGGTTAGACATGTTTGGTTTGATTAAAATCAAATTATATACATGATGGGCTTGGATTTCACTTCTCTTCCTCTCCACTTTCCCTCGCTTTCACTCCATCTCCAGTTTTCATCTCAACGGCTGGATCATCTCCATTTCACTTCTATTCCCTTTCTTGTCAATTAATCTTACGTTCCTCACGCTCAATACTCAGCAGGCACTGATGTCAGAGACACTATCGTCATTTTGATCTCTAGGCAATTTGGCATCACAAACACTCCAACATGCCGACCTACCCAATGGTTGAGCGAGTAGACAAACAGTCCTGTTGGAGGCGAGTGACAACATGAAACTCGAAACACTTTGCAGAAATCGTTTGACAGCTCTCAAAACCACAAACGTGACATCAGGAAGTAACAAGCCACGTGTCGAAAAGTTGTCCGTACGATTGATTGGCGAGCTTAGAACACTCGGAAAACATCCTGGCCGGTAATATATGAAACCGGATCCTCTCACCGCCCAAAATTCTCAGCGTCTTTCATTGGCTAAATTTGGTCCCTTCGGTCAAAATGTGATTAATACACACATCAATGTCAGTAATTTATTTTTAAATAGTTAAAAAATATATTTTAAAATATCATATAATTACATTCAAGTATAAAAATAGGTCTAATTATAAATTTAAACATAATTTTTTGTTAAATAGATCATGTCAAAATTTAAACAGGATAAACTGTTTATCTATATGAGCCTATTTACTTATTTTAATATAATCAACTTTTTTTTAAATAGACCCAACCTTACCTATAGAAACATATAACCTCTCCCATTTAAATTTTGGTTTGTCTGTTTAACAAAATGACTATACTTAAATTTATAATTAGGTCTATTTATATAAATAGGTTAAGCTTGTTTACTCAAAATTTGATTTAAGCATGATATATTTCTATCCATATATAATATTTTAAAACATATTTTTTCACTATTTAAAAATAAATTATTTACATATATTTTTAAGAGTCATGTGATGTATGTGTTAACTAATTTTAACCAGTTGAATGGATTAAATTTGACTGCTGAGAAACGCTGAGAATTTTAGATTCTGACAGGATCCGGATCCGTGAGGTATCAATCTTGCTAACGTGTTCCCTCCAGCAGCCTCCACTCCTACATGTAAAGTGTGTTCTTGGGGGTAGGGGTGAGCAAAACCGAATCGAAACCGAAAATCGAACCGAATCGAATCGAATTTTATCTATTTGATTCGGTCTATTTGATTTTTCGGTTCGATTCGGTTTTTTTTATTTTAAATATTTCGGTTGATCGGTTCGATTCGGTTAGTAAAATTTAAAATCGAATAGACCGAACCGACCGAATTACATATAATTTATTAATTTATAAATTATATTTAATTTATAAATTATTTTATTTTTATTTTTATTTTTTATTTTAATAAAGAATAAAAAATAATAACATCACTTGAAACCCCAATTCAATCAATCACTCTCATCAGTAGGTATTGTGACTGGATTATGAGGCTATTATTTGATCATCGATGTTTATTTATGGTTGTTTATTGATTATCCATGCCTTTATAATATTTGGACTTTATGTCATATGAGTATAATTATAATGGGCTCATATTAAAAAAACGAATAGAAAAAAAGGCCCAATTTTGTAGTGTTGTTTGTTTTAATATTTAAAGAATAAGCCCAACCGAAAAACCGAATTAACCGACCGAACCGAATTATCAAATTTCGGTTCGGTTCTTGTTCGGTTCGATTGGCTTATTCGGTTCGATTCGGTTTTCATTTTCAGTGTTATTCGATCGATCGGTTCTGCATATTTTGAGACCGAACCGAACCGAACCGATCGATGCTCACCCCTACTTGGGGGTAAAAGACTAGAAGTAACTGTAATATCCAACGCGTTTTGCTAAACTTTGAAATTTTAATAGTAGACTTGTGATTTAAATTAAGATTTTATGATAATTTTGTCATCAAAATAAAGATGAGTGAGAGTATAATTAAAATACTTGAATGTTTTTAGATAAATAAATTTAAGAAAAAAATTTACTTAATCTATTAAAAATGTTCAAAATGTTTCACAAAAAAAAAAAAAAAAACCAGCAGCATTGTGTTATAAAGACTAAAATTTATTTTTGATAAAAGACCAATGCTTATACAAACTATCCTATTTCTTTTAAAACTTGTTAAAGCCTCAATATATTATTATTAATTTTAAAAGAATTGTTATCAAAACTTGAATGTCTCATTGTTTATATACACTTGTTCCATTCAAATTTAACGACAATTTATTTGAAATGAACAACAATCTATTTAGATTTTAACAAGTTAAAAAAATAAGTTTTAGTTTAATAGTGCCTTTTATCAACAAGTATTTATTCGAATTCTAACAACAACTCATTTATGATTAATAATAATATATTCAAATTTTAATATAATATATTCAAATTTTAATAAATAAAATATATAAAATTTTAAAGCTCTTAATTTATAATTGATTATTAAAATTATGAATTATAGATACATGTATATATATATTAAGTTGCAACCATAATTCTCGTCCCCTCTTGTAAGATCATATAGACAGAGAGAGAGCATCGTTTATAAACTACTGCGCAATAATGCTCTTTGTTTGTTTTTTAAGTACCCTAATACTTCCCATTCTCTTGCAAATGTTCTCATCAAACTCGATCACAGTATATATGAGCAACATTCATATTTTGAGAGGTCCTAAACGAGAAACTAGAATAAGATAAAGCATATTTCTAAGACGACAACTAAATACTCATTAATCGTCTCATGATTGGGGGGGTTGTTACCTGGTAAGGTTGAGCTTATTATTTCCTGAAAAAAATATCTCCTTCAAGATTCAAGTTTTTAAGATCCTCTCAAGAAATTTCTCATAATTGAAGGTCATTGAGGTTGCACCAGCAGGGATTATCAGAAACAAGAAAATTTCGGTTATGATGATCAAACAAGGAAGCAGATGAGGTTTCCTCATGTTATTTGTTAGATCTCCCCATAGTTGATACACATGAGTCTTGTTTTTGGAGATTTTTATTCTAATATATATATATATATATTATAAAATAATTTTATGATATGCAGTCACGTCCATAATGTATTTTTAGTCTTTCGAAGTGTAATAATTGACCTTTTTTTAAAAGTACCCCTATTTGATAAATGACTTTATATTTATTGAAGGGTATTTAGTAAGGATAAATATGAAAAACTATGATTAATATGAAAGTAGATAACTACTTTATTGAGGGGTGAGATTTGGTTAAAAATGGCTTACATTTTTTAACGAAAGGAGTATATTTTATATTTATAATTTAAATATTTTCTTTTTTTATCAGATTATAACATAAAAAATCAATGTTTTGGTTATTGATTTCTTTAAAAATATATATTTTAACTCGCCAAAAAACTATGAAACATATAATATTTAAATTCTTTAAATTAAATTTAGACAATTTGCATGATACCATAGTATTGAAATCAAATGAATCTAACCTACTGGTAAACTATTAAACCAGTTAGTTGATCAGTTCAATAAAATATTTTATTCATTATCCATCTGATCACTGTATTAATATTTAAAAACAGTGTTCAGTATATTGCATATTACTTATTCCTAAAATAAAAGTTCTTCCTTCAATCTGTTCAAGAACACGCAGGCCTGAGACAATATTGCTCAGAAGTCAGTAACAGTTCTTCACCCTTACAGGCCTCTTAACAAACTCTTGTCTATATTCTTGCACTGTTCTCGTTTGCTAATTGGGTTCTGGAATTCAGCGAAACCATAGTGTTCTTGAAACACTTTGTGAGTTCTTCCCAGCAGAGCAAGGTTCTTTTAATGTTGGTCCAAGCAAAGAGATCAAGTGCATTTCCTTCTTCAAGATACATTACTGCAATATCTGCCTTTGTCTCATCTGATGCTTGATAATACCGAAAATATTTTTCTGCCTTCAAAATCCATCCTCTTAAGTCACCCCTTTTGAATTTGGGACATGTGCCTTGCCTTTGTCTTTGTTACTTCCTTCAACATGAGTTTTGCTGGTAGAAGCCTTGAGAGCAGCCATCTCAGTGTTAAGTTGACTTAACCATCTCATATAGAGTAGAGCTGTTGAGCAAGAGCTTCTGGAATCTGTTGATCGGAAAAGCGTGTGGAAACTATCTCGTAATTAACCAAGCTTGGATACAAAATGGTAGAGTCAAGTAGGAATAGAGGTAAATAAATCTAATAACTCTCTTAAAGCAAATATCTCATTCAAAGAAAACTAATAGAAAAGTTAGAGGAGAATCTCCAGAGATGAATAAAACTTTGATTAATCCTGAATGCCTTTTGCAAATAAGCTGACCCAATAACCAAAAATTCTGAAAAGACTACCCACTTCGAAAAACTTAGGACTTATTGGGCAAACATGCTGCATAATATTTATTTGAAATAATTAATAACTACCCCTAAAGTTGGGGAATAATCAACTGAAATAATAAATCAAATAACAAAAATAATTGTTAAACATTGGGAAAAAAAAAAATCTGAAACTAGCTAGTCACATGTCTTCCTCTTCTTTCTTCTGGTAAATATATATGGGCCGTGTAGAAGTATAGGATTAGGAAATAACATACCATGTTGAAACCAGACTCGTTGTGGGGTCCACAACTTTCCAATGGTTGGTTTTGCCGAAGAAAACAAACAAAGGATCGAGATGGATCCATTTATTTCACACAAGAAAGCAAACATCTTCCCCCCCCCCCCCCCAGAAAAAAAAAAAAAAAATCCCCCGCATCACAGATTAAAATCGGATGCTCAGTTCACTGGAAATGAAATAATAGATATTGTTTTTTCATTACAGGTAAATTGGTCCTAATTAAAGCTTTGTCACTGTTAAATGAAAATATTACAGGGAAGATCAGATAACGAAATGCCATATAAAATGGAAAATGTGACCTGAAATAGCCTTCCAAGAAAGAAACTTGTTACTGAAGAGAAACTTCCATGGCTTGTCTTCTTCCTTGATGTGTGCCTGATGTGGATGTTTGTGAGGATCCCGTGTATGAACTGTTAGTAGGTGAAGGCCTAGCTTGATTGGATGCAGAAGAACTAGCATAAGAAGATGAAAAAATTGAAGAACCAATATTTGACAAAGATGGAGCAGCATAGATTGGTTTGGGCATTATTGGTGGGAGAGCAGGTAATGGAGCTTCAAAATTAAGTACATGAAGTGCTTCTCTAATTGTAGGCCTCAGTATGTAATCTGGATGAGCACACCATAGCCCAAGAATCATTAACCTTTCAAGTTCTTGCTCATCAAAATCTCCATTATCAAGCCTTTTGTCAGCTGCTTCAAGAAGCTCACCTCTGCCATAGAGTTCCCATGCCCATTCCACCATCATGACTGGTTCATTACTAGCATTGCGGTTAATTGGTTTTCGCCCACAAGCTAATTCCAAAAGAACAACACCAAAACTGTACACGTCAGATTCTCTTGTTGTCTTGCCCATGGCCAAACATTCTGGAGCAATGTATCCTTTTGTTCCTGCTACAATAGTTGTTGGTAACCCTTTCCCATGTTCAGTGAGCCTCGCTAACCCAAAATCTCCAAGCTTAGTATTGAAATTTGCATCCAACATGATATTGCTTGATTTTATGTCTCTGTGGACTACACATTGCTCCCACTCTTCATGCAGGTAGAGTATTGCTGAGGCTAGGCCTTGAGCAATATTATATCTAGTTGGCCATGTCAAGAGGTTTTTGCTTTGAAATAGATGGTAATCTAGGCTTCCATTTGGCATGAACTCGTAGATGAGTAGAAGATCATTCCTCTGATGGCACCAACCCACCAGTTGCACCAAATTCTTGTGCCTTAGCTGACCAATGATCTTTACTTCAGAGACATACTCCTTTACTCCCTGTTTAGATTCTTGGGACACCTTCTTAATTGCAACAGAAGTATTTAAGCCTTCCATAAATCCTTTGTAGACCCCACCAAAACCTCCTTCTCCAAGTTTGAGTTCCTCTGCGAAGTTGTTTGTTGCCCTTACAAGTTCGTTATATGAAAACTTCTTTGGTCCAACACTTTCAAAATCTTTGTCCAAGGCAAGATCCAACAAATCATATTTCTTTGCCCTACAATTAAACCTCCATACCAGAAACCAAGCTATGTTTAACCCTGCTACAACTGATCCAATGCTCAATCCAATGATCAGAGCCTTATTGCTTTTACTCTTGTTCTCTACTCCCAATATTGCAGAACTTGAATTGAAGGACCATGAGCATAGTGTATGTAGCTCAAATTGTTTTCCTGTAGCTGAAGAGAAGCCAAACTGAACTTGCTCTGGCAGGTACTTTCTCAAGTCAATCTTATGGGAATAGTATTGTTGAATTGGGACATTGTCCTTAAATCCAGTAAAACTGACAGTTAATTGGTATGAGATAGAATTGTAGGTAATCTCAGCATCATACTTTCTACCATCATTCTTAGTGTACCATTGTGTTGTGTAAGGAGTCCACATTTTTTTAACATTGATTCCAACATGATCATAATGAGGATCACCCTGATCCACATTGGGAAAGGTATCAAACTCCACTGCCACGAATGGATGTTTGTTAGGGTAATTGGGATTTTGCATCTCTATGCGACCCACAAGACCAATACCAGAGCCATCTGGGGATATGGAAGTGGAAAATTTGGGTGTGCCAAGAAGAATGTGATGCCATCTCCAATTCCATCACGAGTTTTGTGAAGTGCATTGATGATGAAGGTGAAGTGAGTACTGAAGTTTGCAAGTGTTCTTGTTTCTTTGTCCCAAAGCTGCAACAAGTCACCATATGTTACTCTCCCTACGCTATCCATCTTGTATCTGAGTCAAGAATCAGATTGTTAGACTCATAACAAATTTATACAGAGGCTTTTTTTTTTTTTTGCAGTGAAAACAACTGATGGTTGCTATACTTTTATATCATGAGACGAATATACCTTGTTATCAAAACACACACACACACACACTCTCTCTCTCTCTCTCTCTCTATATATATATATATATATATATCATACAAGACAAAAGTCGATCAATTAGTACTAGTAAAAATAAACAACATTTTAATTAGAAACCCTTAACAATAAATTATGATATACTCCCTCCAATTTCATTTATAAGGCATGTTCTTAAAGGTTTATTATTTTAATTTATAAGTTACGGTGTAACTTTTTATATAATATTTGAAAAGTATTTTTAAAATTATTTTTCATGAGATAGAAAAAGTAATATGATCATACTTTCCAGATTTGTTATATAAAAGTATATTTGAAATTTCACACACTTTTATTTCTTTTATTTTCTTTGTATTGATACTGAAGAGGTTTGTAGAAATGACTTATAAAAAAGATTCGAAGAATACTTTTTTTGGCCAAGGCTAGAAGCTAATATATGTGTGTGTGAGAGATCAATGACAGACCCAGAAAAATAAATCAATGAAAAAATAATTTATACAAAAATGAATATCAATATTTATATAAAATATAATTTTAAATATTTATTAAATTGTATTAAGGGTATAAGTTAATAAAATTAAATACTAAAGAAAGTCATAAATGATAAAACATCATTGTAATAACATAAAACACTCTTTTTAAATAAATATTTTTTATATCTATTAGAATCAGATTTTTTTATTTTCATTAAATCGAATCTATATGCCTCTTTTGCATGGCAGAGATAATAGTTTTGTGATAAAAAAATTTATATACAATTTTTTTGGAAATTATTTCCTTTTCATTTTAAAACTACTACTATTTAAGATCATAAAACATATAAAATTTGAGACAATATATTTTTTAATGGGATAAGTAAAATTTTATAAGGGGCAAGTTAAATTTTTTTGAAGTGAGGGGGAAAATGAATTTTTTTTTTAAGGGGCAACTAAAATTATTTGGGTCATTTTAGGTAATATTTTTCATTTGGGTTGTGAGGGGCATGGTGAACGAGGATACGTCGCCGTATATGATGAAGCATATTTCTAAAACGACAAGGCCATCAAAACATAATAAAAGAAACGACAATGAGTAATATTACCTGGTAAGGCTGAGCATCCCATTTTCCTGAAAGACATCTCCTTCAAGCTTCAAGTTCTGGTTAGCCATGTCAAGAAAGTTCTCATAGTTGAAGGTTACTGAGGTCGCACCTGCTGGGATTATCAGAGACAATAAAATCTTGGTTATGAACGAAGAAAGAAGCAGATGATTTTTTGATCTCCATTGCTGAGATATCCCCATAGCTGATATCAATGAGACTTTTAGCTTGCTTGTTTGGAGGAAGCTTCAGAAATGACTTGGTTTATATATATATATATATATATATAATTAAAGAGCTACTGGTGAGTCTTGCTTGGTGAAGGCATATACTCAAAATTCTACATATATTAATCAATTTTGGGGATTTGGACACCACATACGCTATGTGATGAAAATTGATTGATGTAATGCTTTGTCAACTAATTTGGTTGACGAGTAAGCATTTAATTAATTAGTCTCATGGGAAAGAGACTTTGCATGTTTTATCGTGAAAAAAGTTGGAAATACATTCACTTTGTCAAAAGTGGAGATTACCAAGATGACTTATTTATCACTATTGAAAAGTAATGTTATTGAACCTTGTCAAATGTCACCACATCACTTTTCATATGTTGTCTTTATCTCACGTTACGTGTCATGTTATTATTAACTTATATTTGTATTTCATAAATTGTTTTTTCCTTGGTTTGAAACTGACCTCCTTCATTTATGTCCCGCCATTTTGCACCTAATAAGCTAAAATGAACTTGTAATATATTATTATATAGTTAAATATATATTATTAAACCAAACAAACACACACTAGCTAACATTTGTTGTATAATTCAATTACACACATATATCTTAGATATTAAATATTATAAGATATTATTACTATCATTAATAACTTTAATTTAATTTTTCAATTTATTAAAATTTTGAATTATAATATTTATTTTGTATTGAGTAAAATATAAATATAATGATATAATATCATTTATATTATTTATTTTATTTTTTTATTGTACTTCTAGAGATTATTGTATTATTCATTTTAATATTCATATTTATAATTATAATATATAAAAATAAATAATAAAAACAAAGATGATCATAGATTAGATTGTAATTATTTATTTTTTTGGCTAGTTTTAATTAAAATATTATTTTTACTTTCAATTAACTATAACTCTTAAGTAAATAAATTGACTTGTTTTTACATTACATTTTAATTTTTTTTAAATCATCTTGTATTTTTAAATGATAATTTTATAAAAAATTATACACTACATCATCTAATTTTTTATATTTATATTTCTAGATAGTATCAAACAAAAAATCATATAGCGTCGCATAGATATATTTTATGTATTCTAAATTAAATATACAATTTTAGAAACCTCATTTATCTAATTATTTGGTAAAATGTTTGAAAGTGAGAGTTTTGTAACCAAAATGGAGTTTTGTGGATAAATTTGGTATGTGATGGAATGTTTGTGTCAAACTAAAGCCAATAACTAAATTTTGCTATAAATTTTATGTGAACACTTAAATAACACAATTTGAATTTGTGTAGGAAAGGTTATGTTTGTTTAAAATTTAACTTTACTGTTCATTCTATCAATTTTTTGCTGACAAGGGCATTCTGCTGCAACACATGCATGCTTCGTCACAATACATGACATAGAGAGTGTTGGCCCCAGCACATGGTGGTGCTCTTGGCTCAGGTGTATCTTCTATAAGTTATCCATTCCAGCGCAAGGTGCGTTATTTGCTACAAACATGCACTTTTCTAGATTTGCCCGTTTCCACATTTCTAATTATGAAATGGTCCTTTTTGACTCTTTTATTCTTAATAAACTCGTTTTCAAATCAAGCTATCTCGAGATGCTTTATTTAAATGTTATTTGTGATTTATTTCAATGTTCTGAATTGTAAATTATTTTTTTGATGTGGGATCCCCTTTTTGGCACACTTTATTGCTTAGAGAACTTTTAAATTATCATGGTAGATATTTGTTATGCCAAGTTAAATTGTTTCTATCATAGTAGTTGGTTTTAAAATTGTTTTGTTATCCATATGAAGTATGAAAAACATTATTTTAAATACCACTCCGACTGTCAAAAATTATAGGTGATTTGTAAATTAAAATAGTAGAACAAATTATGAGTTTTCATTCAAAATTAATAAGTTATCCTTCTAAAATTTATATATCTTAAAAGTTAACTTGTAAATTAAATGTGAAAATTTATAAATAAAAATATTTAGATTATCAAATATTAAAGTATTACTATTTTAATAAGAAGTTATTTAAAAAAATTAATATTTTTAATTACTTATTTATGTTGTTGCTGGCAATGGTGATTTCATAATAACCTAGCAAGCGATTAAAATGATTGACTAAAATGATGTTTTAGTTTTTTATATGGGTAAAAATAATATCCATCTATTGAAATTTATTTATAAATTAAAGGACTTAATTAGTGTTAATTTTCTTGTAAAGATTATTTTTTATAATTTTATATATCCTTTTCTATAATTTTTAGGTTATTCTTTGTAATTTTTTAAGTCAACTAACAATTAAATTAATGGATATTCAATGGAGGTATAGTATTGCTCCTTAAAAAAAAACTATTTAAGAAGGATATTGTCCCAACTTTTATTACATAATGTTCAGTGCTCCTTAAAAAAATTTAAAAATAAATTAGTATTTTAATCCTATAATATACTCCCTCCGTTTTATTTATAAGAGAAACTATCACTTTTTTACTTTTTTTATATAAAAAAATTATTTTTTTCAATAAGTATTTATTGCAAACTTTTTAAATTATTTATCATAATTTTATCATTTATAATTATAAAAAATAATTAATGAATGCTTGATTAATACAATTAAAAAAGATATTATAATTTAATTTTTTTATTTTTAAATACAATTAATATTATTAATTAATTTTTTTAAACTGTGTGATATTTTTTTTTATAAGTAAAAATGGAGTGAGTATCCGAAATCATAAATGACTGGGCCCAAGAATTTATGACTCAACATAATGAAACATTGAAATAGTCATCTCAATTTTTTTGGGTAAAATAATAATAAATTTTCATGTCATAAAAGTACAAAAGGAGGAACAAGTCATCGATCGTTTTGGAATTGGCAACGAGAGTTGGGTCTTGAATGCTCGCTAATATGAGCAATTAAAAATAATCTTTTTAAGACTCGATTTTGTTGCTGTTTGCCCTTGGGCTGCTACAAGATAATAAATTCAAACCGATCTAATTTCCATAATTTATAATATTATATATATTTCAACACTTTTAAAAGAAACATGTTATAAAGCATATTTATAATATTATAATTATGATTTTGCAAACATAATTAAAGATAAAAATAAAGTAAAATATTATATGAAGCAGTTTTGAAACGGAACAACAGTAAATTAATGACGGAACGTAAGGAGAAGCAGAAACTGATATCCGTTGGGTCACCACTATTAACACAATAATAAAGCAATTGTAACTTATCTTTTAATTTCTTTGCTCTGTTTTATACTTAGAACAGTATAAAAGGCTTAGTATCTTCGTGTATTGCATCTCACATTGAAAAGAATAAATAAGTGTTTGTTTTTTCATTCAGTTTCTGAGCCAAATTTCCTAATTTTTGATTTAAAAAAAGGAAGTTTAAGGGATTGGCTCCCGAATTTCCAACGATATAAAACAAAATATTTATATTATTTATTAATTTATTAATACGGTTCTTATATCCACAGTCAAATTTGGACAATATTGCTTCTGGAAGACATGGATAAGTCGCTTCCCTGCCAAATGAAAAATCAAAATTTGACAGTTAATCTGGATGATAATATTGCAATGGCCAAAATAAATGCATTATTAATGCCTTGGAGAAAAATGCATACTAGTCAACCCATGAAAAAGAATACTACTTCCATCTCAATGTATAGGATGCTTTTAAATAAAATTACACGTATTAATAAAGCTCATTAAATATATTTATAATGATTTTTAAAATAAAAATATAAATTTTAAAAATATATTTTTCATTTGAAATATACTTTATTTGTGAAAGAATATTAAAGAGAAAAAATATATAAAAAATAATATTAAAAAAGTATCATTAATGAAATTTTACTTTATCAAAGTATCTTAAATTTTAAAATATCGAATCTCCCTTAAAAATGCCTTATAAAACAAAGAGAGTACTATGTATAATTGTGCTTGACATGAGAGATGGATAGAATAGTTATAAATATCAAAGTATTGAAAACTAGATTGATTATTGAATCAATCAAAACAATAATTCAAAGGTTAATGATAAAAAAAAACGTAGTCAAACTTTGGTCAGAGCTATTATAAATAAAACATTTCTTTAAATTGATAATGATAAGACACTACTTTAAAGGTTTACACCAATTTAACCAATCTAGTTGACAAGGTCTTAATACTACGATATATACTCTATTTGGTTCAAAATATAATCATTTTTTCTTCAAAAATATATGCAGCTTAATATTAATGAATTTTTTTCATTTTATCTCTTTTATTTATTAATCTAAGATAAATGTAGTGTATAGTATAATTTTGTGCAATTTATATATACAAGTTGACCTCTAAATATTAAAATTTAATAAATACAACTTTTTGGTCAAAGAGTATATTAAGTACTAATTTTTATCTAAAAAGAGGATCATGTGTAATTTAAAAAATAATATAAGTGTATGAAATTTACTATTATTTTTAAGTAAATTTTATATAATTTCTAAAAAAAATTAAATATATTTGAAATTTTAACAAATTCTAAAAATGTCCGTGTATTTTACTTATAATTTTAAGAAAAAAGATTATGTAAATTTTAAAAATATTAAAGTATCTTAAATTATAATTTCTTTTTCTTAAATTATAGTATAAATTGTAATTTTGACTTTCACTTTTAAAAAGTTTCAAATATTAATATTAGATGAGAATTTAATTTTGTATAATTGTAATCCGACTCAAACAAATTCCATGTAAATAGTAACTCCCTCCGTTTAAAAATATTAATATTTTTAATTTAATTTTATCTATTAATAAAATAGTTGCCTATTGTTAAATTAATTTATTTTTTTATATTTATTTCTATTAAATACTCTACGATAAATATAAAATCATTTATCAATATGAGCACTTTTGAAAAAAAAACAGTGATTATATTTCGAAAGACTCAAAATGTCTTACATTTTTTAATATCCAACTCTTTAAAAAATATTTTATATTTTTAAATGGAGTGAATGGTTTTCTTAAAAAAATTATTTCTTTTTTATAGGATGACACCCAAGGTATTTTCTTGATCGTGCTAATGCGTCAATGTCAAAATGACGTGCCTCTATTTTATTTTAACAAGTCAACGCTGAAGAAAAAATAGATAACATTTTTACCAAAAGCCCCAATTTTTTTCAGAGCCACCTTGACTTTAATTTGCAACAGAAAAGTAAACCTCACGCCTTAATATACCATTCAATCTTGAATTATCTTCTTCAACATTATCGCTTTTCCAAGTCATTTGAAAACTTCTCAACATCCTCGGCCATGGCGGCAGCTAGCCAAGACCGTAACAATCCTCATCATCTTCATCTTCTTCCTTCATTAGAACTCATCACCAACTGTTATTTTTTCTCATATACCCTTCAGTTTCTTCACTTTCCTTCAGCTATGAACAGTTCAAGCAGAATGATCCAACCTTGGACTTTGTTGGAGAGGGTGTTGACTATCACTACTAAAAAATATAGTATGTATAACGTTATATATTAAACGGTTAAAATAAAAAATGATGCATAAGTAGATGCGGAAATTTTAAAAACATATATTAAACGGTAATACTTTATAACTGTTTAATAAGTAATCAAATACTAAACGGTTATTTAACATAACCGTTTAGTATATCGTTAAATTTTGGTTATATATATCCCCACCTCCATTAGCCATAGAAAGGCCATGGGTCATCGTTGTTCATGCCCTAGGTGGTTCTAATCTCATCTATGCCGTGGGTCATTGTGGTTCTCGCCATGGGTTTGTCGTGCGCAGTTCGTGACTGTGCTCGCCGTGGGTCCGTTTTTAATAAAAATTATTTCATTTGTTATTGAAATTGAGCATTGGTCTAGGTTTAGAGATTACTATTGTTTGTTATTAAGCTTAAAACTGGACTGGTTTATTAATAAATTATTGCCATTGTAGTATGAAATTGCTCTGAAATTGATCTGAAACTGATTTGAAATGGCTCTATTTGAATGCTGTTTGGAAATTGTTATATATTTAATGTTGAATTTGTTGAAAGAGGGTATTATGCTAGGAAAATGTTCAATTTTTTGCCCTTATGTTGCCAACATTTTTTCTTTTTTTTTTTTCCAATCATGTATAATAACTTTGAGCTATGTTTGAAGTAGTTAAACATTTTGTTTGATTAATTTAGCATAAATAGAAGGCATAAGGCTGCGGGAACACCAATTTTAAGCCATTATGCTATTAAAGTGCTTTCAAAATTTGTTTTGCAATTATATAGAACAACTTTGAACTATGTTTGAAGTTTTTTGAAGTATTTTAATATATTATTTAATTAAATTAGCATAAATAGAAAGCGTAAGGCTCGGGGAACACTGATTTTAGGTTATTATACTGTCAAAATTGTTATGAATTTTTATTTTGCAATAATGTAAAACAAGTTTGAACTTTCTTTGAAGTTTTTTTTAAAGTAGTTTAACATTTGGTTTCATTAAATTAGTATAAATAGAGAGCATAAGGCTTAGGAAAAACTGATTTTAAGTTATTATGCTACTAAAATTTTTTAAATTTTGTAGCAATCAACTTGTGACTTATTGAATGATTTCCTATCTATGATATTTTTTAAATAAGGGCATTATGAATAAGAAGTGGATGTCTGCCAACTGTCTATCTGAAGAATATTGTGATGGAGTGGCATACTTTATTAAGCTTGTAGTAAATAATGCACAAGACCACGGGCAAATTGTTTGCCCTTGTTTAAGTTGTGGTAATGTAAAGTTAGTTTCTCCTGAAATATGTGAACTACACTTGTTTAAATATGAAATTGATCAAAGTTATAAGTGCTAAGTAAAGCATGGGGAGATACATGATGATATGAATAATAGTAGCTAAGGGCATATAGAAAGTTTTTTATCATCACTGGATTTTGACATATTGTCTTGAAGAATTAGTGAATGAGATGAAAGGGGAACTCAAGAATTTTTCAGAGAAGATGGAAATGTTGAAAACTGATGTAGAGACACTTTTGTATGAAGGGTGTACTGAGCTCACTCTATTAGTTGCTGTGCTGAAATTATACAACTTGAAAGCTATAAGTGGGTGGAGTGATACAAGCTTTTCAAACTTATTCTCTTTGATGAAACTAATACTACCGAAAAATAACAAGCTCTTGAGCTGGCTATATGATGCAAAAAAGGTGTTATGCACAGTTGGCTTGAGCTATAAAAAGATATATGCTTGCCCCAATGATTGCATCTTATTCAGGAATGAATATGAAAAGCTAATTCATTGTCTTAAGTGTGAGGCATCACGCTAGCTATAAGCAGAATGGAAAGAGTGCAGATAAAGCAATGTGGTATTTTCATATTATTCTAAGATTCAAGGTTGTATAGCATATGTCAAAAGGCAAATAATCTATCATGGCATGCAAGTGGGAGAGTATGGTACCTCGACTATTAGTGGTGGCGATCCCAATAACAGGCCGGATATAGTAGAGATGATTAATCAGTAAGTTCATTAAGTTTTATGCATATATGTATGTAACTAGTTCTTTTTGTGTGAATATTTCTTATATCAACTTTTATATTGCATGTTAGGGCCGTTATCATGTACTATACTGAGGTTGATCAGTAATTTCGACAATTAATAAGGGATAATGGTTGCTTTGATATGGCAATATCATGGATAATTATTAAGGTATATGTATTTAATTATCATTAATTACGTTAGTAACATAATTATAAGTCATATCATGTCACTGATTAGTTTTTGTTTTATCCATTGTGTAATTGTAGTGCCTAAAATAACATGACAAAGTTAGGAATTGTAGGTATGCTGTTATGAAGTTTATGTAGGATATAATCCAACATGCTCCTATCGAAACTCTTCCAGACAATGTATATATATTGTCAACATTATCATCATTATATTATTTATCATCATTATATTATTTTTATTAATTAACATGATTTTAATTTGTTGTTGTTTTTACATTTATCAGTACTATGAGGATACAAACTGTGACATATATATTGAGACTCAAATGAAAGAAGTCCTTGAAGAGCTGGCACGTAGTATTTTTCAAGCATGATTTTGCTATAACAACCAATAATAGCAAAAAAAAATGCATCATATAGGTATATATTTAAAGTTGACATAAATATAGGTGTACTTTGCCAACTTTGTAGGATTTAGAGTTTTATTTTGGCCATTAATTGGTTTAAGTTATAAACAACATCAAATTTTATATAATTTGTATAGGAATTCATAATGTAAATTTCATGTATATAATTATTGTTAGCTATTAAAATTCTATTTTGGGTACTGAAATTGTATTTTGTAAATGTTAAATACAGGAGGGTGGCTAAAAACACAATAAGAATAGGTAAAAAATGATCAAAATAGTAAACAGTTTTTTGAAAAAATCATTTAATATTGTAACCAAATATATAATAAAATAATATTCAATTATTTAAAATAAAACTGTTGAATATTTTTAAATACTAAACAGTTTTTTGATTATAACCGTTTAATATTTGTATAATATTCAATGGTTATATTTTGATAATCGTTGAATATTATTTCTTCTGAAATATATATTAAATAATTTTTTGAAAAAGCTGTTGAATATATACATTTAAAATATTCAACACCTGATTATTTAATTATTTATAACTGTTTAATATTATTAAAAATAATAATTATTATTTTTTCTCGTACTAGTATATGATAATGGATATCTGCAACTCACAAGGTTTGAGAGAGTCAGTCTTGCCAGTCACCCACCATGAAAATCTTCATCTTTGGGATAAAGTAACAGGAAAAGTCACAGATTTTTCTTCCCCATCTCTCCACCATCATCAATTCGCGAAACAAGACCTTCGATCGTGGAGATGGCATCATCTTCTTCCTTGCAGCACCAAGCTTTCCTCTCCCTGTTCCCAAAGACGGTGCCGGGATCGCGTTGTGAGCCGAACGCAGTTGGAAGATCAAAACTACACAGATCTGAACCCTTTTGTGGCTGTGGAGTTTGATACCAAAAGAAATGATTGGGATCCTCCAAATGATCATGTGGGGATTGATGTTAACTCTATAAAAGCAGCTAATACTGCACAGTGGTTCAGTGCTAAGGATGGCAGAATATATGATGCTGTTATTAGTTACATTTCTAGTTCATTCAATTTGAGTGTGAGTTTTGAGGGATATCAGAATAACACCAAAGTTGCACAGAGTTACAATCAAGTTGTGAACTTGACTGATGTTCTTCCGGAGTGGGTCGAGTTTGGATTTCCAATTTATATTATCATCTCAATTTATATAATATTTTTAAATAAAAATATATATACTAATAAAGCTTATTAAATATATTTTATAATTTTTTTAAATAAAAATATAAACTTTTAAAAATGTCATTTGTTTGATATATCATTTGTGAAAAAATATTAAAAAAATATGACAATAATAATATTAAAAAATATTATTAATGAAATTTTTTTTATCAAAATATTTTATATTTTAAAATATTAATTTTTTTTTTCAAAAATGTCTTACAGGACAAAGGGAACACTACAAATAATTGTGTTTCACATAAGAGATTGATAGAATAGTTCCTCTCTCTCTCTCTCTCTATATATATATATATATATGAAGGAATTGAAAACTATGAATCAATTATAGCATTGTCAAGGTTAATAATAAAAAAGACGAAGTGGAACTATGGTTTGATCGATTATAAATAAAATATTTTATTAAATTAATTAAAATACTAATTTAAAGGTTTACTAGTTTAACCAATCTTGTTGACCAAGTTTTAATACTATGATTTATACTCCTTCCAAATCAAACTACATTTAGGACATTTTTCTTATTTATCATAAATTAAAATTAACAGTAAAGATTATTTTTACGAGAATAACAATTTTAATACAAAGAAGACATTGAAAGAATATTGAGTTTCTTTTTCCCCTCCTTTTGGCCAAAAAATACTGCCGTCTCTATGAAATCTTGTTGTGGTCACATCGCAGTAGTTGGACGAAATAAAAGTTGCGTGTCTGTCTAATGCCCATAACTTTGGTTTAACATACAAAAACGTTTGTTTCTGTATCGGTACAAGTTTTATAAATACAACTTTGATATTTTAAGATATTTTATAAATTATTTAAGGTAAATGCAATAATGTATAGTATAAGTTTGAGCAAAGTATATATACAAGTTGACTTTTAAATATTAAATTTTATAAATACAACTTTTTGATCAAAGAGTATATTAAGTAATTTTTATAAAAAAAATAGTAGAAGTGTATGCAATTTGCTATTATTTTTAATAAAATTTTATATAAGTTCTAAAAATAAAAAAATACTGTTGAAATTTTAACAAATTCTAAAAATGTCGGTGTAATTTACTTATAATTTTAAGAAAAAGGGTTATACAAAATTTATAGATGTTTATCTAAGCAAAAATTATAATTTCGTTTTCTTATATTACAACATAAATTTAAAAATATATATATATTTTTGTAATTCCAACAACTATAGATGAGAATTTTGTATAATTTTAATTCCACACAAGCAAATTCCATTTAAATAGGTTTCTTTCTTACAAAAAATGTTTCTTTTCTATAGGACAATAATTAATACCTGAGGTATTTTCTTGATCGTGCTAATGTGTCGAAATCAAAATTACGTGCCTCTTTTTTTTTTTTTTTTTCTAACGAATGAATGCTAAAGGAAATTGGATGACATTTTTACCAAAGGTCCCCATTTTTCTAAGGGCCACCTTGACTTTAATTTGCAACTACCTTTAACATACCAGTCAACCTTGAATTCTCTTCTTCAACATTGTTACTTTTCGAATCCATTTGATAGCTTCTCAACATCCTAAGCCATGGCGGCAGCTAGCCCAAACTGTAACAATCCTCGTCGTCGTCGTCTTCTTCTTCCTTCATTGGAATTCACCACCACCATAACACTGTTGTTCTTTCTCATATACCCTTCGGTATCCTCACTTTCCTTCAGCTATGAACAATTCGAGCAGAATGATCCAGCCTTCAACATTGAAGGAGATGTTTACTATGATAATGGATCTCTGCAACTCACAAGGTTTGAGAGAGACAGTCTTGGCAGAGTCACCTACCATGAAAAACTTCATCTTTGGGATGAAGTAACAAGAAAAGTCACAGATTTTTCTTCCCATTTCTCCTTCATCATCAATTCACCAAACAAGACCCTCAATCGTGGAGATGGCATCACCTTCTTCCTTGCAGCACCAAGCTTTCCTCTCCCTGTTCCCAGAGACGGCTCCGGGATCGGTCTTGTGAGCCAAAGGCAGTTGGAAGATCAAAACTACACAGATCTGAACCCTTTTGTGGCCGTGGAGTTCGATACCATACAAAATTATTGGGATCCTCCATATGATCATGTGGGGATTGATGTTAACTCTGTAAAAACAGCTTATACCACACAGTGGTTCAGTGTTAAGGATGGCAGAATATATGATGCTATTATCAGCTACGATTCTAGTTCACTCAATTTGAGTGTGAGTTTTGAGGGATATCAGAATAACACCAAAGTTGAACAGAGTTACAATCAAGTTGTGAACTTGACTGATGTTCTTCCAGAGTGGGTTGAGTTTGGATTCTCTTCTGCAACAGGAGATTACTTTGAGATCCACACGCTTTGTTCTTGGTCCTTCAATTCAAGTTTGGACATGGAAGATCAGAACAAAAAGAGCGAGAAGGGACTGGTAACAGGATTGAGCATAGGAGGAGCTGTTTTAATCTGTGGAATGGGATTGATTTGGCTTATGATTTGGAATATCAGAAGAAGGAGAAGAAGGAGAAGCATTGATGACTTTGAGTTTGAGCTAAGCATGGAAAATGGATTTCAGAACAGCACAGGGCCTAAGAAGTTTCCACACAAGCAACTTGTGAAAGCAACAGACAAGTTTGCAAAAGAAAACAAGCTTGGAGAGGGAGGATTTGGAGGGGTTTACAGAGGTTTTATTGAAGAATTGAATAGTTATGTTGCTATAAAGAAGATATCACAAGGATCTAAACAAGGGATTAAAGAGTATGCTTCAGAAGTAATGATCATCAGTCAATTAAGGCATAAGAATCTGGTTCGACTAATCGGCTGGTGCCACGAGTACAGCGATTTAATCCTAGTTTACGAGTTCATGCAAAATGGAAGCTTAGATTCTCATCTCTTCAAAGACAAAAGTCTCTTGACATGGGGACAGAGATATCATATTGCTCAAGGACTAGCCTCAGCATTACTATATCTGCATGAAGAATGGGAACAATGTGTGGTTCATAGAGATATAAAAGCTAGCAATATAATGTTAGACTCAAACTTCAACACGAAACTTGGAGATTTCGGGTTGGCTAGACTTGTGGACCATGGAAAAGGTTCGAAAACAACAGTTCTAGCGGGGACTTTTGGATACATGGCTCCTGAATATGCTGCAAAAGGAAAGGCAAGCAGAGAGACCGACGTGTACAGTTTTGGAGTTGTGGCTTTGGAAATAGCATGCGGGAGGAAAACAATTGAACAAAATGCTAATGAAGAACAGGTTTTACTTGTGGACTGGGTTTGGGAACTCCATAGCAGAGAATGTGTTCTTGAAGCAGCAGATCAGAGATTGTGTGGAGACTACAAAGAGCAGGAAATGTTGAGGTTGATGATGATTGGGCTATGGTGTGCTCATCCAGATCATATTCAAAGGCCTATAATTAGACAAGTTGTTCAAGTTCTTAATTTTGAAGCTCCTTTGCCTAATCTACAATCACACAAGCCTGCACCTTCATACAATCCTGTTACTCCCAATGCATTATTTACATCTTCAAGCTTTGCTTCCTCAGGTACTAGTGCTTCTGGGATTAACCATAACTTTTTCACTGGCTCATCACAATCAAACTCATCATCTCAAGTCATTTCACCATCAGCTTCTCTTCTACATACATGCTAAATTCAGATGAATTCTTTGTATTTTTTTATGTAATCTTTTGGGTTTGAATTGAAAGTTTATTCAGTTTTTTTTTGGTCTCACCTTCCATCTACAGCTTGAGGTAGAAGATGGGTCTGGTTAATTCTGGCTAATTGCCATCAGAGAGTTAAAGATAATTATTTGAGGACACATGATATTGATGGAAATACCAGAAAAGAACATAAAACATAACATAAACCACTTCCATCTCAATGGGAAAAACCACAAATTGTCATGATTCAATCCTGTAAAAGTAACTAATCTAGTGAAAGAACCTTAAAGTTTAAGCATTATTTTATTCACTGCATAACGTAAGAATAACATAACTGGACTTTTAATTTGTTCTCTGGCTCTGCAATGGAAGAGAATGAAAATCTAAGGAAATGTTTGATTTGTATTTTAAAAATTATTTTCATCTTTTAAAAGGAAAAGAAAGGTCATTTATGAAAGTATTTTGAATTTAAATGATTTTTATAAAAGAATCTTTTTTAAAAAAAATACAGAAAATTTTAGTGTTGTTTTCATTTTATTTCTTTCTTTGTTTTTTTAGACACTACATTTAGTTATAAGAAACTATGCCACCACATGCTATTATTGTTGGTTACCACCATCGATTATTTTTATATGTGGTAGTCATTAATTAACCATCATTAGTCATCATAGCCTATTAGCTACTAACTATCTTTGTTAGTCACTATTAGCTATCACCAACAGCTATCATCATTAGCCACTATTATTGACCATCACTACCACTAGCAAATTTTTTTAAAACAAAAAATTTAAGCAATTGGGTCTTAGGAGTGACCTGAAGACACTAGTCATTGTTATTGACAACCTCAGTCATCTCTATTAGCCAATCACCACCATTAGATATAGTTGTTACTATAACTAATAACAATTGTCAATTATAACCAATCACTGCTAGAAGGCATCGTCATTAACCATTGGACTGTTACTATCAACCAATTTCTTTTAAATTAACATAATCAAATAAATTTTTTATTTTTATCTTGTTCTAAAAATGATTTTTAAAATTAATTTACAAAATATTTTTTAAAAAATGAAGAAGGGCAACAATTAAAATCAAACGAGCCCTACGATTTCAAACTCCTAAGATGCATGAATTTGCATTCATCAGAGCTTCTGGATGATCATTACTAAGTAACAGATCTTGATTGAGTGCATGTGGTACTGTTTAAAAAAATGAACATGCAGGTTCAAATAATTATAGTCAGATCATGAGATAACTAACAATAATATATAAGTATAATTAAATCAATAGCGGAAACATGTTCTTGAAAAGTTGAATCTTATTGGACGCCTTCTTCACCAATTTCACATCAGGCCCCCACGTGATATGCTTGAAATTTTCATTTTTGGAATATAATAATACTAATAATAATAATAATAAATAATAATGTGATGTATAGCGTTCTAGAATTGGTGCTTTATAGATAACTTGTGGAAGCATCCCATTGAACCTGTCGACAAGTTGAAATCATTTTTACTTCCAACCATAATTCCCAAAGTTGAGATCATTTTAAAATGCGAACAGGAAAAATTAATAAAGATATATATAGAAAAGGAGAAATTCTTATATAAACTTAATACACCATATCATCCATGTTTCATTTAATAAAATTGCACTAATTAATTAAATAAAATTTTGCATGTCATTATTTTTAATAATTTTATTTTTACAATAGAATGACTATTTAATTTTTTATTTTTTTCTTTCTATTATCATTAATAAAAAACTAATTTATATTTAATATCATTTAAATATTATGTTTTTATTGAAAGGAATATGAATAACATGACGCAGTGATTCTATAATATTTTCTCAACCAAAGAAACTGGATAGGTAGCTGCCCACTTATGCCAATGCCAGGGGCCACCAAGAAAAAGAAAATTTTAACTTTTAAGGTATTCCTCATATCTCAATTTATAAAATACTAAAATTTAAATAAAATTATATATACTAATAAAATTTATTAAATACATTTTTATAAATTTATTAGTGATGAAAATATCAGTAAGCACCCTCGTTACTAGAAAAATTAAGATTAATGGTGGAAGTTTAATAATGAATTTTAAATTTGAACATTAGTGATGAATATTTTATGACAAACTGAAACATGTATTATCACATTTTTGTCAAATTTATAAACTTAGTAACAATTTAATTCTGTCATAAATCTTCATCATGAAATTTTTATATTAGTGGTAGATGTTTTTTTATTAAAAAATTAGTAAACTGTGTTTGGATAATTAAAAAAAAAAAATTTAAATCTACATAGAGAGATTCACATAAAAAAACTTCAAATTATCAAAAAAATAATTATACAAATTTTTTTATTGTAAGTAAAAGATATAATAAAATAATATATAAAAATAATAACATAGTTTTTTTTTATTATTCAAATTTACATATAAAAATAATTTTTTATCATATGAGAATATTTTAATTATAACACAGATAATTTAAAATTATATGCTCAAATATTTAATAATATATATTAATTGATATTGAATAAAATATTTAAATATTCATTTATATATTCTTTGTGTTAATACGTGTGTATATATATATATTATTGAAGATTTACATAATAAATATGAAATATATAAAATATATATTAAGTTAAATATATGTGTTCAATTTAGTATATATATTAAATTTTATATGTTAAGATTGAAAGGACATTATCGTTCAACTATCAAAAAGTACACATAAAAAAACAAGAAAGATTTAGGATTTCAGCTTAGATAATGTCACAAGTGAAAAAAAAAATGGTTTGCTAAGTACTAATTAATGACAGATATTTCTATCACTGAATTACTTACAAATCCATTTTTGTCATTTAATGAGTGACAGAAAATCTGTCACAAAATCTAAATTAGTGATAGACAAATTTTGCTGATTAATGAATGATCTGTAGTGAAACTGCCACGCAATAGCAACAATGAAAAAAAATTATATAACAATAAGAGTAGAAATAGCGATTAGAAAAGCAAGAAGATGCACAAAAAGATAAGAAAATGCCAATTACTCCCACCATCACAGCGACAATGACCAGTGCAAAAAGAAGAATGTATTTTTTTGTTGACCAGGTATCCACCGCCAACAACAATAATTAATCCACCGCTAATAACAATGATTAATCCCTTCGCCACAAATTTTTTACAAGGAGATAAATGACTGGCCATAGAGTGTTCTCTATTTACATGAATGAAGAATCGAATCCTCTACCACATACTTAAGGGATGAAGTGAGATAGCCACTACGCTATACTCATTATGATAAAAAAAAAAAGAAGAAGAAGAATGTTAGAGAAAATCTTCATAGAGCCCACATTGTTCGGTCCGTTCATGACATCATATTTTTCTATTATGATGATTTAAAAAAGTATCTTGTTTCTTTAGGAATAATTTTTTTTGTCTTTCTATTCTTTTTACAAGGTTTATGATTATTCATTCCACACTTCACCGATATTTCTCACGGCCTTCTTTATATATATCAAATCATCTCAAATAATTTTAATTATTTTTTCTTTAAGAGATACACGCCTTTTTTTTCTTTATATATACTCATTTTAAATTTTATATTTTTATATATACCTGCACATCTATTTCAACATTTTTATTTCTATTACTCTAACTTTAAAGATAGAGTGTTATTTCTAGGAAAGTTCGAAGAACGTTCAGAAAGAAGAAACAATAATGGCTGCTAAACAAATCCACTTGCCACGGAAGTCTCAATCATATGATAGAAGAGGCATCCACAATCTAATTAATCAGTTAGCAACGCACAATAACTATGCAGTTATAAAGGCATTTAGAGAGACATTAATGATATTTAAAGTAATTTTCAGAATTCAAATTATTATTATTGCAAATTCATCATTAAATTTATTTAGAATTATCATTATTTTTTAATAAAAAAATAAATTTACTTGTGCATTATACGAATCTAAATAATAAGTGGTATTGGGCTTTTAGATCCTATAAAGTGTTAGTATATATTTTATTATTTGTATTGGTATATTAATTTTTTTTAAATATTAAAGGACATTATCTTAGATTTATAATTTGAAATTCATCAAAAAAATTTGATAAACATCATCAATGATTTATAAATATAAATAAAAAATTAATTTTTATATGAATTTTATTTTTTAAATTGTTTTAAAAAAATTAAAATTATGAAACTTAATTAATGAATTAGGAGGTAGGACAAGGACAACCTGCTAAGAACCGCCACGATTCAACCTGTGAGTTTAACGTAAAAGGCCAAAAAAATTAATACCGAACCCCAAATAGAGAATAAAATAACGTGGGCCACGCCAAGATATCATTTCAGTTTGGGTCCACACGGGTTTCCTTTCACCCAGTTTTTGATCCATTGATAAAACCGATAATTCATGTCGAACCCACATGTTAATTTGAATTCGTTCGAAAAAATTTAAATCATATTTACAAAAATAAATTTTAATATTCAAGCTTATTCGAAAAAATTTCAAACCAAGCCCGATGGAATTCGTGCTTGACCCAAATATCCAAATAAAAAAATTATTTTTAAAAAATATATAAAATATATTAAATTATAATTAATTCTTTAAGTTTTAGGTTATTTTACTTAGATATCATATATTTGAGTTATATACACCGTTTTAGTATAAAAGAATATTTTATAATTTTTATAAAATAAAAATAATAAATTTTAAAGTAAAAAATTAATTAAAAATAATTTTTTAAAAAAGGGAGTATTCGGGAAGCCCGAAGCTCAAAAGAATTCAGGTTACACTTAATTATTCAGGTTTTTTAAAGAGAGGTCTGTTTGTTTGAGTTTTCTTATTTGGGCTGAGCTTGAATAGGCCAGTATGTCTGAATTCCTGCTCTGTCCATTGGCCAATCACTATACAGTTTTTCAATAGCTTTTCATTATTGAGAAATTGAAGTTGCTAGAGCTGGGAATACAAGCAGGTTCGGCCCTTAAGCCTAAGTCCTAAAGACTAATTCTCATTTTTAACTTATTTTTCAAGTTTGACTCTTATGTGAAGGGTTTAGGATCTGGCTTGCAAGCCCTTTTTTAAAAAATAAAAAAAATTAAAATAAAATTAAACATTATAAATTAATTAAAATATTTTGAAATTAAAAAATTAAAATCCTCATAATTTTTTAGAAATTAAACAAACACACATTTAGAAGTCTAGTAATAAAATTTAAATCTTGATTAAAAATAATTTATTTTAAATACACAAACATAATATTATAGAAAAATAAAAAATATTAAAATTTTTATTCTACTCATTGATATTTATTAAATTATATTATATTAATTTTAAAATAAAATTAAAATTAATGATAAATATAATGCATAAAATCAGATGAGTAAGTTATTGGTTTCAAACTCATGTTTTGCTAAAAAAAAATAACATAATAAAATTTAAAAGGTCGTCCAAACCTAAACTATTTTTATAAAGTTTATTAAAGTTAAATTTTTAAACTTAATTATTTAAAAAAATTATTTTTTAATATAAATTTTTATTTATTGATTTTAAACTCATGTTTTATTAAAAAAAATAATAATATAATAAAATTTAAAAAGCTCGTCCAATCCTAAACTTTTTTTATAAAGTTTATTAAAGTTAAATTTTTAAATTTAATTATTTTAAAAAAATTATTTTTAAAATATAAATTTTTATTTAAATAGCACCACCAAGCAAGACAATCAGGTCAGCTTTTATTTTCGGCTTTAGAAATTGCCAGGGACAGCCGAAGTATAGCAGCCTCTGCGTTTCCTTCTCTTCATCCGGAACCCAGAAAACTCAAATATGTCGGCTACAAGGAGTAAGCACTTAAAAGTGAGTCCAATCCTTTAGCTTCGATTACCAATAAAGTCTTGATCTTCCCGTTCATCTTCTACAGAAGTGAGTCCAATTCTTAGTGTTTATGATGTTGTTGTCCATTATCATCTTCCTCTCCATTATCCCACATGTATTTTCCTTATCCTTCAACTTTGCTAGTTTCAGTCCCAATGAAAGCAGCATAATATATGAAGGTTCAGTCACTTAAAAAAATCTGCCATTTTTCTCACGACATCCCACAAAAGCATTAACAAACCGGTCGAGCGGTTTATTACAAGCCCTTGCATCTTTGGGATAAAACCACCACCACGCTCACAGGTTTCACAACCCATTTCTCCTTCAAGATTGATTCAGTGAATAATAGTAAATATGGAGATGGGCTTGCATTTTTCCTCGCAGATTCTGGTTCTAAGCTTCCACATGACGCTCATGGTGGTCCAATTGGCCTTGCAGATTCGTATTTGAACTCAATCGACGATCCATTTGTTGCTTTGAGTTTGATATTAACACACTTCTGGGATCCTCCCAACGAATGCGGGTGTAGATGTTAATTCTTTGAGTTCTATTGCCACTGTGACTTGGTTGGCTGATATTAAAGGAGGTAAACTCAATGACGCTTGGATTCATTACAATTCTAGCTCAAGAAATCTGAGTGTTGTGTTCACTGGGTTTAGTAATGGCACTATGTTGTGCAGCATCTTTGCCATTGTTGATTTCAGACGTTATCTTCCTGAATGGGTAACTTTTGGTTTCTCTGCTGCTACAGGAAATGCTTCTGCTTTACATGGTTTATATTCATGGGATTTTAGCTCAACACTAGATGAGAACATAAAAGTGATGGCTCACATTCATGGAAGAAAAGGCAAGGCACGACTAGTAGTGGGACTGAGCATTGGTGGCTTTGTTTGAACTTGTTTTGGTTTGATTTCTTTTAGATTGTGGAAGAAGTTGAAGGACAATTAAGAATTAGAGGATAGTCATGGGTCTGATGAGTACATGAACGAAGAATTTGAGAGAGGAACATGTCCCAGAAAGTTCAAATATGCTGAATTAACAAGGGCATCAAATAATTTCAGAGATGACCAGAAACTAGGGGGAGGAAGATCTGGGGCTGTTTATAGAGGATTTCTCAAAGATTCAAATTATGGTGTTGCCATAAGAGGATATCAGAGGGTTCTAAACAAGGAATGAAGGAGTTCGCCTCAGAAGTGAGAATTGTCAATCAACTAAGGCACAGAAACTTAAGTGCAACTGATTGGTTGGTGTCACAGAAGAAAAGAACTTTTGCTCGTTTATGAATACATGCCAAATGGAAGCTTAGATTCTCATCTCTTCAACAACCAAAGCTTGCTGAATTGGGAAACAAAATATAAAATACCTCAAGGCTTGGCATCTGCATTATTGTACCTACATGAAGAATGGGACCAATGTGTTATTCACAGGGATATTATGGAATCCGATGTATACAGTTTTGGAATTGTTACTTTGGAGATAGCTTGTGGAAGAAAACCTATTGACCCTGTGGCAGAGAGATGAAATGATCATGGTGGAATAGGTATGGGGGCTTTATGGAAGTGGAGAGTTCTTGAAGCTGCTGATCCAAGACTAAATAGGGATTTTGAGACATCAGAAATTCATCGCTTGATGGTTACTGGTCTATGATGTGCTCATCCTGATCACAATAATAGACCTTCAATAAGACAAGCAATCCAAGTTTTTAACTTGGAAGCTGCACTTCCTAGTCTTCCAACATATGTTCAACATTCAGTGATGAAGTCATCTGAAGGGAAGAACAAAGACATAAGTTTTTGTTCTTCTGATATTTCAATATTGTACCCACATTCTCACATTAAGAGATTATTTTACATTGAAATTTCTTGCATTCACATTCTTTGAAAACGGGCAAAAGTCAAGCCCCATAAATGATTAAGTCTAACTTTCAACTTAACTACTAAAAATATCAGTTTGCAACAGTTATGCATAGCTTCAATCAGTTTGTATTTTTTTATTAATGTAATCTTTTCAGATTGAATTGAAAGTTGAAATTGAGTTGTTTTGTCTCACATTCCACCTGCAGTTTGAGGTATAAAGTGTTAGGCATGAGTAGAGATTGAACACTTGGCATAAGGATGATATATTTGGTCACCAAGATGGATCTGGTCTCTGGCAAATTGCCACAAGAGGGCTAAAGAAAATTATTTGAGGACACATAATATTGATGGAAATGCCAGAAAAGAATATAAAATATAACTTAAACCACTAGCATCTCAATGAGAAAACCACAAATTGTTATGATTTTGCTTGAGAAAAGATTCGATCAGGTAAAAGAAACTTGTTAAATGAAAGATCTGCGTCCGCCGTTTAGATGGAAAGAAAAATAAGAAGGAAGGAAAAATAGCGCAGAAAACAACAATAAATCGCAAAAAAAATTACTATTTTTTGAAATTTCATTTCCTAATTTTCTTTCCCTTTTGGTTTTCTTCTTACTTTTCTCGTCATCCAAATCAATATTTAAGCATCATATTATTCACTAAATAATGTAAGAATAACGTAACTGGACTTTTAATTCTCTGCAACAGAAGAGAATGAAAACATATGATTTCAGTCTCTTTAAGATGCATGAATTTGGTTTCATTAGAGCTTCTGGGTGATATTCATCACTAAGCAACAGATCTTGATTGAAATGCATTGTCATTCAGTATAACAATTCGTACCATCTCACCAGAGTGGAAAAACTCATGTGGTACTGTTTGGTTGCTGTTTCGTAATTTATATTTACTTCTAGTGAAAAGTTTTCACTTTCAGGATGAGAGGAAGAAAATAATGCAATGTGGGGAGCAATTCAATTATTGAAAGCTGTGAATGATTATTTTGGTTTTTTAATTTTTAAATTATTTTAGGCTAGGATTTAATTAAAATCAAAGAAAAAAAATTCTAATTTAGCCATAAAAATATATTTAAAATATAAAAAGGTGTAGTTAACGTTTCAGAAGAAAAAAAAAACTGAAATTTGAACAAAACCATTTGGTTTTCAAATTTCTAAAAACCAAACCAAACATTTTTAATAATTGGTTTTGATTGAATTTTTTTGGATTGATTTATTTTGATTAGGTGTGGTCGATTTTGTTTGGTTTTGACCGAAAAAAATCAATCAAAAAAATAATCCATTGCCATTTGCAAAAATAAGCTCACTTCTAAGATATGATTTACAACACAAATGAGAGCATTGAATAGCATATGAAAAAATGGCTTACAATAATTATCAATCAACATTCAAAATACTCATCAAGTACAAACAATCCTGAGGGGCTCAGAGGTAACACTCAAAATAGAAAGATATTTTTTTCCCTAAAAATTTTCTATTTAAATTTCAGATGAAATTATTACTGAAAACCTCATTTCTAAAATCCATACTTTACCTCACTGAACGATAAGAACTAGTTGAGATTTTAGGTGGCTGGTTTCATTTTTCTCAGGGAAAATATAAATCAAGGATCAGTGAAAAAAATTTATATCAATCTATGATTGCTTATTGTCAAAACTCGAATAGATATTTATCTATTTGAATTAGTTTTTTATTAATAAGTATTAATTTATATTTTAATAATAACTTATTCTAAATTAACAATAATTTATTTAAATTTTTTTTATTTATATTTTAACAACAATTAATTTTTAATTAATATAAATTTCTTTCGGGTCCTTCGTCATTAATTTCCTTTTTTCTTAGCCTCGTGTTCTTCTTCCTACCTCATCTTTACCTAATACCTAACCGTCTTCTTCAAATCTTGTCATCTGATGAATATCTTACAAAACTTGACATTTTTTTTTATTTTTTTCTTTTGGTTACTAAAATAACTATATTTGTGGTCTCATAAAAGACAAAAAAAGTATATTAACAAAATACTCTTGAAAAATTTAATTTCTTAAAATGCATTTGACATACTTATTAAAACAATAATTTTATTCTTCAATTTATATTTTTTATTTATCAAACACATTTTAAAAAAAATAAGTTTTAAGTTTTCAAAGATATTTTATTTTATATTCTAAAAAAAAATCGTATTTTTTTTCCTCTGGACAACTAGCTGCCAACTAGCTTTTTTCCCATGTGAATATATAATAATTTTCTTTAAATTGAATTTAATAATTACTATTTATGTTTTAATTTAATCCCACTAAAATATGGAAAGAAATTAAAAGAATTAAAAAAAACTTGCACCAAAAATGAAATGTGTGAAGATGAATTAAAAGAATTAAAAAAAAGCATAAATCCTTGTTCTATTAAATCTATAAATAATGTGGCGTTCTAATTTGTATTTGGTATTGATCATTATTATATTGATATTGATTTATCAATTTATATAAAATATAAAATTTAAATAGATTACATAATTCACAGGTGTTGAATACCTTGGCTGGTGTATTGACACAACTATTTATTTTTTATATATAATTTGGTTCATATCAAAACTATAAAATAAAATAGAAAACTTTTGTCAAGTAGTTATAGCAATATGCAACTGTTCAATACCAGTTCAATAATACAAAATTTTGGCCAGAAAATAAAAACTTGATCGTGGTTATTAAATTATAATTAATCATATGAATATATGTTTGATGAATAATTATAAGTATAATTTTCCTGTAACTGTAAGCATTAAACATGATTAAATTCTGGGAGAATTACACTTAATTATTTTTTTTTCAAATTATAATACTTTTACTATACATTAATAGAGTTAATTTGGAGTAATTTCAGTTTAAAAAAATGCAGAATATTATTATCTATAAATGATAAAATTCATAAAATAAGAGAACAAGAGAATTTATAATAAATCAAAAAATTATACTTCCTCCCTTAAATAAATAAGGTATTTTTTGAGAAGTTGAATGTTAAAAAATATAAGACATTTTTAATTTTTTGAGATGTAATCATTGTTTTTTTTTAAATATCAGTATTGATAATGACTTTATATTTATTGTTGGGTGTTTAATAGAGATAAATATGAAAAGATATGATTAGTTTGAAAGTAGGTAACTATTTTATTGGGGTGAGATTTAATAAAAATGTCTTATATTTTTAAATGGAAAGAGTATTTTATAACATTGGAAATGAAATGAATCCTATAACAAATAAAAGGAATAGTTGGCTAGAAAAATCAAAAAAAAAAAAAAGAAAGGAAAAGTTTAACGTGGGCAATTTGACGTCAATACTACAAAAAAAAAAAATCTTATTTACTCATATCTATGCTTTCAAAAATATTTTTCTAGATGCTATAAATCTAATACTCAATGTATCTCAAACCAAGATTCAAATTTTTTTTCACACGCGAAAGTACAAAATTTGGCCTCAATCAAGCCAAGTTCTATCCTTATAATTACAACAAAAAAAAAAAAATATGCTTAATTTAGGATAGCCTACCATTTCAATTCTCAATATCCTTCTCTCGCTTCCTACTCCCCCCCCCCCTCTCTCTTTGCGCACGGCGCTATCCTAGAGAGAAGAAGACATAAACTTTCATTAATCATTCCAAAGTATGTAACCTAGAGAGAGGAGGTAGGAAGTGAAAAAAGGATACTTTAAAATTAAAATGATAGGCTATCCTAAATTAAGAATAATTTTTTTTTTGTAATTATAAGTAGGGAACGTTGTTTGATTGAGACCAAGTTCTGTATTCCTGTATGTAAAAAAAATTTGAATCTCGATCTGATATAAACTAAGTCTCAAATTTATGGGATTTAGGGAAATATTTTTAAAAGTATAGTATTGGGAAAATATATTTTTTTTTTTGCAGTATTTGAGGTCAAATTTCCGTTTAACGTATTATTATTTCGTATTTGTAGTAATTATCCGTATTATTATTACGTCTATTAATTTTAATAATTATTTTATGTAACGGTAATACAGTACCCCACCTCTATTTGTCTGTCTCTGACCTCGCTGTTTCGCGACACTCTTCCCACGCCCTCAGCATTCTCTTCTCTCCTTTATCTCCTTTTTATCTCTCTCGTCAGAAATCTCTCACTTCATGATGAGCGCTTATCCATTTTTTATCTTAAAAAATTGAGATTTTTTCCTCAAGGTCGGAGATTAAATTCTTTCCTCTGTCATGCTATCTGTTAGCATCTCCTAGCCGCAGATGCAGATTCTGGGTCGTTACTGTGTGCTGGTTTCTGTATACTCTGTTCTTGAGTTGTATGTTCTGCGAATTCTCGTGGGGTTTTGGGTGATGGATGTTACTTCGATGTTGAAGTTTTTGACTAAGGCAGGTGAGATTGGATTTGGGTTTGTTATTCGCGGAAGTTTCTCCCGGTTTCTTAATGGATTGGCGATGCTCTTGATTTTTGTGTTATGCATGAAGTTTTTTGCATTTTGGTTGCCATTTTAAGGGTTTGATGCGCTTTCTATGTGAGTTTGGATCAAAACCCAGAAATGGATTTTTCTTCAAAAATGGCGTCATTGAAGTATGCGCTTCAATGATCACCCATTTCAAGTGTGGCCCACTGGAATCTTCTCAGAATCTAGATGTACTGAACAAAAGCAATTCAATCTCTGGTAAAGAGAACGCGAAATCTAACGATGATGCTGATACCAATTTCAACATCTCAGAAGAGAAAGACGATAATAATCAAAGTGAAGTTCATGATGAGGATGAGGAAATCGATGTAACAACACTGAGAAGACTGGTGAAGATTGAAAGGCAGCGTGCAGATTCAGCCTGTGAAGAGCTTGAGAGAGAAAGAAGAGCATCTGAATCAGCAGCAGAGGAAGCGATGGCCATGATTCTTCGGCTTCAGAGTGAGAAGAGTTCAGTAGAAATGGAAGCAAATCAATTCCGGAGAATGGCAGAGCAGAAGCAACAACATGCTCACGAAGTGATTGAGTCATTACAGTGGATTAACTTGCAGAATGAATCTCAGTTTAGCTTATTGGAAGATCAACTGATGCTTTATAGAGAAAAACTGAGACTATATATGAATGAAGATGAAATGGAACAATTCGAAGAAGGGCTTGACTATGACGACAAGACCTTTTCAAGTTTCTCTGTGGATAAGGATCTTGATGACTCATTAATTAGCTAATTTGCAATTTATTCACAGAGCTTGTAAGTACTGAAATTTTCTTGCCACACAGAATGTATTCAGCTAAGTTTTCCTCTAACCCCTTTTAGTTCACAAATGTATATTGTACTTACTCACTGAGATCTTTAATAGTAGTGAAGGCTCATATCATATAAAATTGTCTTTATATTTTCTCTTTCAACATTCACATTCTCTAGTATATTATTATTATTGTTTGAGAGTTTTTAACATTGCAAGGATACTATGCTTAGGATAACTGTTATCTATGTACTGTTTTCTTATAACTTCATCATCCTGGAAATGGATTTCACTGAAGCACTTTACAGAGCAAGAATACTTATGCACCATCACTTTGTTTTTTTTTTAATTTTTTTTTTACTTTTTTTTTTTTAAATATAAACTCGGTCTTCACTCACAAAACAGAGAGATTAAATAAGTTCACCCAGAGTACTGTTAGTCCTATCATTACCCACCATACTAATACAAGAAGATCGGTTGATCATAGGTACAAATATATATATATATATATATGTATATTGAAATTCTTCATTAAGTAATCTATGTTTTGCAGCTTTCTATGATTATGAGTCTATTAGTGAATTGAATTGAGAGGAAAAGATTGAAGTCTTTAGATATATCCCTGAGATACGGTGTGTGTAACTGTGAGGCAGTGGCGTGATGAATTGCAACGTCCAATGATATGCACAATAAAATAAAGGGAGGTTATGATCTCAAGTATATCAAATAAGTAATTCAATGAATGGATTAAAGCCTTAAACCCTGCAAATAATTTCTGGATATGTTAACTGAAACATTCAATTGGTGCTCTAACTGAATCTTGAGATGGGTTATGTGTTGTTTATAAAAGACCATTATGAATGATAGGCACATTTTTTTTTTTTGTAAGACCCATTTGAAGACATGTTTATGTATTGATTTTAGGCTTGGCTTGGTATACTTAGGTTGAAGTAAATTTTTATTTGTTTTGCAGGAAACATTGTCTTAGTTTATTCTTAAAAGAATATTTCAATCTTGAATATTATCCTCGCGTTAAGCACAGCAGTAGATTATCAAACAGGTGATTTGAAATAATGCACATAAAGCTAGCTTTAATTCTAGGAAGGAAATCAATGAATTTTAAAGAAAAGTGAACAGAAAAGACAAAAAGTATCAAAAAAGGAATATATATTAGTATAAAACAATATAGAAAACAAAACTAATTCTATGCAAAACATTGGCCACATCTAATTATTGAAAAAAAAAAAAAAACAGAAATAGATGAGCAGGTAGAGCATCGTTCCCTTTCTGATGAATGAACCTCTACTATTAAAAGTGCACAACAACATTGAAGCAGTTGTCTGAAGATTCGAAAAATAATTGACATTACACTGGTGATGTCTTGTCCGATTGGATCTCCATCTATGTATCCATGGCTAGTATCTAAGTAAGATATGAACTGCTTGTTAAAGCACACAATATATTGAGGTCTGAGCTACCGACATCCAAACGATCATTGTTCCTCACAGATCCGACCATAGGGCTGATGAAACCTTCATTACAAATGACCCCGATGTATCACCCAAAAAACAGGAAGAAAGAAATAAAAGGACCTCAGTAAGTAACTTGCTTACCTACTCGGTCTTATTTTTTCCAAACTCGTGGTCCAACCTCACCTTTCCGTCTGAGGACTTGGATTATGAATGGCCACCTTGGTCTGCTTGTCACTATAGCTACATCAGACTGGTCTCTAAAGTGCACCCGAGGGTCACTAAAATAGTTTCTTGAATCTGGTGAGCCAATTGCTGAGGCTCTACCTTCCTTTCATGGAAAGTTTGATTCCTAGCTTTCTAAATACTGAGAACAAGAGTAATATAATACTTTTACCCGCCGCATCTCTATCACTCCATTAGTGGTTGTTCCAGCTTCCATAACTACATCTATAATAACTCGGTGAGCCTGTATTTGAACCCTTTTGCATCGCTAGTTCCTCAAAAGCTTTCTTGGATTGAAACACTCATTTATTATCTTTGTTCCAAACAAGTTGTTTATCTTCCGTTTGACGAAAGATTGAAGGGGTTTCGAGGATATGTTACTTGACCTCTAGAGAATAATATGCATCAATAATTTGCTTATTCCATTCCTTCCTGACTCCTGTTACGCTGAATAAGATCTACAACATCGGTCTGGGTAAAACTTGAGGAGACTAATCCTGATTTACTCACATAGGCCATCATAGATGGTGATGAGGATGTTTCGCATCAACAGAGCGTCGTTTCTTGTTATTCTAAGCACATGGATTTTCTCGTCCTCTGACGCCTGTGGTATGAAAGAATTCAAATATGTTCTACAAAATTTTTTTCCTAGTTTCTAATTTCTGTCTCTATTTGGCTGAATCCATAGCATTTCTTTAATCTTCGAAGTTTCATGAATTCTCTCCCTTGTTTAATATCAAACCAACGACCACGTTCTGCATAAATCATATTCAACGAGTTATAATTGGCTGCATTTTCTGGTTCTGATCTTATAAGGTGTGGGGCTAGCATTTCTGCAATGTCCAGTCTTCCATGAAGCTTACAAGATGATACCAGAGAGCTCCATATTCTTGGGCTAGGTTTCATTGGCATCGTTCTCACTATCTCTAAAGCATCTTCAAGCTTCCCTGACCTTCCCAGAAGGTCAATTTCGCATGCATAATGCTCTATGGTTAATGGTAATTTGTAATCTTCACTTATTTGTTTGAATAACTTCTGTCCCTCAGCTACAAGGCCAGAATGATTACAAGCATATAAAACAGCAAGGAAACAGATGGAATCTGGCTTCATTCCTCTGTTTTTCATATCATAGAAAAGTTTTAAAGCTTGTTCACCACATCCATGCAGGCCATATGCACTAATCAAAGTACTCCATGAAACTGAATCTCGGTTCAGCATTTCTTGGAATATCTTGTGTGAATCATCCAGACAACCACACTTAGCATACATATTTATAAGTGCATTGCCCAGGCAGATATCAAAATCTAAGCCAAGTTTCAAGATATAACCATGGATTCGACAAGCATGCCTTAGTGAAGATAAGATAGTGCAAGCAGAAACTACAGCCAGCATTGTTACAGAGTTTGGTTCTGTTCCCTCCAACATCATCTGTCTGAAAAGCTTCAAGGCATTGTAACCATCCCCTCTTTGAGAATAGCCCCCAATCATTGAACTCCATGACACCACATCTTGATAACTTGACCTTTTGAAAATTAACTCAGAAAGATGAAATGATTCCTCAAATTTAGAGTACATATTTATAAGAGCTGATAAAAAACTATGGTCTGATTCAAAACCACTATGGAGTGCATAGCCATGAATCTCTTTCACATGCTTCACAAGGCCTAGCTCTGCGCAAGCTGGTAACAGAGCAATTAATGTAACTCTATTTGGTTCAACTCCCTCAGCCTGCATTGCTCTGAAGTGTGCCAAAGCTTTCTCATAATCTTGATCAGAACTCCACCCAGATATCATAGCAGTCCATGAAACATCATTTTTCACCGTCATTCCATCAAACACACGAGAAGCCATTAGAGAATCATTACATTTAAAATAGAAATCCATCAAAGCTGTTGATAGGAAAACTGACTCTTTTTCTTCTATTCTCTCATCAGCAATAACAAGACCGTGAATCTGTCTTCCTCCACTCAAACCTATTTTTCCGCACATGGATAACAAACTGGCCAACAACTCTGGCTTTGGAACAAGATCAAACGAATACATTTCCTTTAACGTTTGCAAAGCTTCTATGACATATCCGTTTTGTAAATAACAATTTATCATGGAATTCCAAGTGATGGAGTCTCTGTGAGGCATTTTGTCGAACACTTTACATGCCGATTGAGCGTCTGAGAACTTGGCGTACATAGAGATGATGGAATTGGACACAACAGCTTCTGAATCCAAGCCTGTCTTGATGCCTACACAGTGAAGCTGGAAACCGAAACCATAACGCTGTGCAAAAGAGCATGCTTTGATGACTGATGGAAGAATAGATGAAATAGCGTGAAAACCATGGACATGAAGCTCCTTGTACAACTCAAGCGTTTGGTCATAGAGACCCTTTGAAACGAAACTTCTTATATGGTTTGATGATGTTAAAACTGTGGCTGAGGAAGGTAGAAATTGCATCATCAGTGGCCCTCTTAATTTCATCGGCGGAGATTCAATGCATGCATAGCCGTTGGCCACTTCAATTTCTGGTCAAGTGTTGTGATAATTCAATTCTTACTTTATTTGCATATAGCCATCAGAGCTTTCAAAATGGTCCCTCGAGTCATGTTATTAGATGTTTTAATATAGTCCCTAGCTCACACTTAATTAATAAATGGTATTTTTTTTTTTATAAGGAATCATCATTTTCTCCAAAACATCTTATGTTATAGAATACTTCCTATGGGCCACGGGACCAAAATATAGGACGTTCTTTAAAAGCTCCACTTAATTCAAAATGTGAGATATTGTATAAATTATATGTATATATATTGTTAATTATATCTTTATTTTATTATACTATATTCAAGTAATTAGTGATTTTCAACCAAATTGTGCAGATCAATAAAAATTTAAAATTAGTGAAATGGTTGAAGTGACTCTCCATGGTTTCAATTTATCAGATGTTTTTGGAGTAAATTGTGAAGAGTGAAGACTGATAACAAAACTTATTAAATAACAAAACTTATTAAATACAGTTAAAATTCTTATAAATATCATAAAATTTCAGAAAACATATTTTTTAAAAAATAAATGATTTTTATATAACAAAACTTAAACAAGAAGTCCTAAATTTGCATTGTTGTTTGTTGTTATTCTTAAAAAGAAAATGAAATTTATTGTGAAAAAAATTCTTTTCTTTTTCGGCCAACAAATGAAAATAAAATTCAAAGAACATATAATTCATAATTTCATAATTATGTAAAATTCTTTAAAAAAATTAACTGTTTGATTCTTATAATTTTAATTTAGTTATAATTTAATCTTTAAGTTTTATGTCGTTATAATTCAATTATTATAATTTTAATTCGATTGTAACTTAGTTTTTAAATTTTACCTCTTGTAACTTAGTTCTTATAGTTTTAATTATTTAAATATTAATTTCTATATTTAAAAAAATAAAATTATAAAGATTAAAGATATTTTAAACTTTTAATATTTATATTTTCTATAAAAATTAAAAATATTTAATAATTTAAAAATATTAATTATAAATTTTAATATAATTCTCGTATTTATAAATTTATTTTTTAAAGATAAGAAATAATATTTTAAATAATTAAAAATATAAAAATTGAGTGGTAAGAATTAATGCTTAAGGATTAGGTTGCAATCCATTGCCAGTGAAAGTTCAGTCATAAGATCAAATGTTTAATATTCCCAATTCTCAGTCATAATTAATCGGGGGCCAGGTCAAATAGTTAGCGTGGGCGAGAACGAACGACTACCGTAAGCCCGGGGTGAGGGAGCTCGATGCAGTGTCGTCGCCGTTGACAGAGACTTGACGGAGAAGAGGGAATTGACGCCGGAGGTGATAGCGGTTACAGAGGCGATAGAATACCGGTGGGCTAGCGTGCGGAGGAGGGGAAATTTTTGCCTTCAAGGTTCTTCTTTTATTCATCTGAATTTTTCCTCTCGACGATGCGATTATAGCCTTTCTCTTTGGCTTTTGCATTTATGAGCAATGATTTTCGATTCAGTTAGAGTGGACAAGTTGCTGATGTTCAACTGTGCAAATCTGTATTGCTTCTTCTTTGCTAATAATTTAAGTTCTCTTCAAGCTATGTAACGATGTCAACGTTCTGTTTATGCAAATAAATTTTCAATCTGTTGAACTTCTTCTAGTATGATTTAGCCTTCTCCTTTCCACGAAACCTATTTCTAGTGTCCTGGTATGAGTTCTCCGCTAAAGGCTGATTAGTGCTTAATTCTTCCCCGTAAAGTTTGCGTGTTTGATTGGTTTGTAAGTTGATATAATTAAGTTGAATCTATTTATAACACCTACCTTTTGTTTGGACATTTTAGGTGTAAAAATTCTTTCATGGGAAAACTGTATTGTCCCCTGTGATAATGAAAATAACTTGTTTATCACGCTTTTATAAGAATATTTTGGGAGTACATTTTGATTTTTAGTTACCTCTGTTTTGCTGGGTTGATATGTACTTAAGCAATGCTTTTTGGAGGCCAAATATGAATGAATTTTTTAATTCGTGGCCTTTGGTATGCAGTTTTATTCATTTGAGGATAATCGTTGTGTTTGTGGGTGGTTGCGCTGCTGTTCTTTTGGACCATTTCAAGCTAGGCTATTTAATCTTGTCTCTATGGTTACAATTTTATCAGATGTCCAACTGCTCAATTGCTATTCTTTTGGTAACTTCTATCAACAATGGAAGTGATTTTCTTTTGTTTCTTTTAATGTTCATTGTTATATTGTTTATGCGATATGTGATGTTATCTTTCTTATTTGAGAAGTTTGATTTCGCGCCTGTAGATGCAGATAGAAGTTACAGAACTTTTTGAATGCTTGAGCTGTATATATTTGCATTGGAATAAATATGAGGTATTTTAGGAATGCTTTTTTCTTAGCTTGCTTGTTCAGTGCTGTGTTATATTGAATGACTGACTGGGAAGTACATGCCTTTTTTTTCTGATCTTATTCTTTTTTACCCTTCTGTTGTATCTGAATTCTAAAAATGAAATTATGATAAAAAAATAAATATTTGTGTTTCTTGTTCTTTTGTTTATTTTATTTATTTATTTATTTTTTTTCAAAAATTGCCTTATAAAAGGTGTTGCTGTCTTATATCGTCTTCAATACTTGTTTTCTGTTATTTGACACTGGCCTTATTTTAAAGAAGTAGGATAAAAAATAGATTATAGCAGCTTCTTGATTTGTGTTGCTGAGATAACTTTTCTATCAGATATTGAGTCTTTTAGAGGCATGGACACTCATAAAAACCAGCAGGAAAGGCAAACTTCATCAGCTGCGACAGCCTCGCCTATTACGTCGTGTCGAAGGAAGAAGAATGAGCAAGCTACTTTCTTGGAAGATTTGAAGGATCATGTTGATGAGTTTATAAGTGCTTCTATGGGTGAACACAAAACTTGCTTTCAGAAAACCATTCGAAAGGTTTGACTCTAGAAAGCTTTGCTTGAGATCTCTAATGTATTTGCATCACCTTTTGGCTTTGCCATTGACTGTCTTCTGATGTTGCGTGGTTATGGTTCGTTTCAGATGTTTGGGTTGTCCAAATTTGTTACAGAAAGAAACTCTGATACTGCCAAAGAAGTTGAAAGCTCTCTACCTCTCCGGACAACCATACGAGAGTAAAATCTCAAGACTTTTGACCCTTCTGTTTGGACAGTGTGTATATATTATAAAATTCATAGAAAGCAACATATTTATTAATGAATGGTATAGTTTGCTTCTTTGTATAATAAAATTTATTTGTTTGACTTGATCCGAGATGTTTTAACTCAGCATATTTAAAAACAAATTTCCAAATGCATACTTTTAGCACGTAATATAATTCTTATTGCGAAGACAAAAAAGAGATTAACTATAAACTTGACTAATAGAGGAGGACATTAGAATCAAAAGGTTACCATTTGAGTAAGAGTTAAACGGAATATTTGCATTGTAATTTTGAGAAGAGGTCAATCAATAGTAACTTGAAAGTAAAATTGAGAGATCAAATTATATCTTAAGTGCAAAAATTAAGACATTTGAAAGCTAATATTTTACATGATGCAGAAATTGAAGGAGATATTGCACATATAATACAAGTTGAGTGATTTAGTTAGAAAAAGGTTGAAGGCATTTTTTGTGATTATAAAGTACTTGACAAACTAGAAGGAAAATTTTATTGAAATGCTATAAGATGAGTTATGTTATATGGTAATGAATGTTGGGTTATAATAGGACAGCAAAAGCATAAAATTAGAGTAACAAAGATGAGAGTGTTGATGTAGATTTACAAACATATGTAAATTGAGAGAGAAATGGTAGAAAATTATTTTAGATGGTTTAGATATATATAAAGAAAATCGTGAGAGGCATAAGTGAGAAGAGTAAAACAAAAAATTTTGAACTCTATTAAAAAAGGTAAAGGAAGGTTAAAGAAAATACCTTCTGAAATTGTTGATTGAGATCACTTCATTAATAACATTTCTAAAAGATTGGTATATGGTAAATCACAATGGCATGTACACAATTTATGTAGCCAACTCTACTTGGTAAAATAAGGCTTATTATTGTTATTGTTGTTGTTGTTGTTGTATTGGATTCCTTGGGATGTTAAATCCCAAGACTTTTGATCCTTTCGTTTGGATAATATATATCTATATATCTAGAAAAAATTAATTATTTGATTCTTATAATTTTAATTTAATTATAATTTAATCCTTAAATTTTGACTTAATACAACTCAATTCTTAGAGTTTAAACTTAATTATAACTTAATTATTAAACTTTAACATAGGGCAATTTAATTCTTATAGTTTTCACCATTCAAAATATTGGTCCCTATATTTTTTTTAAAAAATAATATTATAAGGACTACATTTATTTCTTGAATATAAGGGATTAATGTTTTAAATAATTAGAATTATAATAATTGAATTGCATTAAATTAAAGTTTAGGGATAAAGCTACAATGAGTTAAATTATAGGAATTAAGTTGTATCAAATAATAAATTTTTCTTTGTATCTATATCAATATATATTTTAAAATTCATTGAAAGCAACACTATTATTAATGAATAAATAGAATCATTCATTTTAGACTATATGCCATGCATAAGAGCCAAGACCACAAGCTAAGTGCTATGAAGCTGTTTGAAGCCACAATGTAAATTGGAGAAGCTTCATCTTTGAGTTATTGCATTGGGGTTCTATTCAATTTAGTAGTAGTTGAATTTCAACAATCCGGTCTGTTGCTATTAAAAAAAAAAAGTGAATTTTTAAATAAAATTGTAATTAATACATTAAAGTCCATTTGTCTTAATTTTTTTGAAGAAAAAATATATTAAGTATATAAGGTGAAAGTAAATAAATTTTACCTTTATAAAATATTATATGAAATGTGTTTTATTTTTATTATTTTTTATTATTTGAAATCGATTTTATGCTTAATTAATCTTTAACATATTTTCGGCCGGCGAAAGGTGGATCTGGATTGTATTTGAACGAAACAAACAACCCAATGTCCAAACACTAGCAAGAGCCCAAACAGAAAAGAGGATATTCGTAACCCCCTCTTTTTTGTAAAATGATGTCCTTAACTTGAATTCTCAATTTGATGCTTTTTTTTTAATAGAAGAAAGTTTAAGTGAGTTGGGAGTTTGATGCTTATTTTGGTTTCAACTATCATGTGGCCAAAAAAAAAAATAGCATACATCATAATTTCCAATCAAATAAATCTTCTATGAAATTAAATTATAACAATAAATAATCTTAATATGCTAATTCTAGATACTAACTAATAACAGTTAGATTCAAGAATATCAATTAATGACAGTTAAATTTTTGAAAATATTTTTATGTAAAATTAATTGAAAATAAAAATTCAAACTATATTTATGAGCACATCCAAATGATAGAATTTTGAGATTCACAGATGTATAGATATATATATATATATATATATATTTACATAAAGAAAAATTGATAATAATATTAATGAAGGATCATGAAATATCAATAAGGATTGGATACATTGGCCGAAGAAAACAAGGATTTTTTTTTTTACTTTGAAAAAAAGAAAAAAGATTGATTTAATAAAAAGGGTTAGTTTTTGACAATGTAATCAAATCTATATTTGAATTTTCATTAGGAGATGGCAATGCTCAATGGAAAAACCACATACAAGTGATTAAGGAATTTTAGGTTTTGCACATCCTTCCTTTCATATTTGCATCACACCTTTTAATATTTTAAATTTTAAATTGATTTGATTCGTTCTCCAAACTAAATTAGATCAAAGACCAATAATGTAATAAATATATATAATTAATTTATTTAATTATTAAATTATTTTAAAAATTATTAATTTCTTCAAAAAAAAAATATATTCAGTTGAAGGCTAAAAAAGTTTAACTTAAAATTTTGATAAGAAAGGTTAATGGAATTTGACAAGTTTTATCCACATCAGTTTTCTTCCTCTAATTTAATCATGCTTGACAATCAATTTGAGACTTACATCATTCATATGTGAAGCCATACTTAATTTGCATCACAAAAAAGAATTGGTAGTCTTGTAAAAAAATTGGTGAAATTAAGAAGACATAGTTTATCCTTTTATTTATACTCTCTTGAAGTTAACACAACAATGGTAGAAAAAATATTTTTAGTTATGAAGTTTGTGAAAAATCGGTTGTAGAATTATATGGAAAATCTATTAATAAATAATTGTTCAGTGATTTATATTAGAAAAAATATTTTTTAATATTGACAATGAAATGATTGTTGAATGATTTCAAAACATAAAGCATGCAAGATATAATAGTAAGATATGTACTTGCTTTTTTAATTTAAAAAATTATTAAATTATTTTTAAATTATTAAATTTAAAAATGTTGCACCTCTGACATTGCCATTGATTGTCCATGTTTAGTCCTTAACTACGTCTTGAACAATTGCACAATGAAAAAAGAAAATGAAGGATCATGAAATATCAATGATATATAAGTCCCTGCATTCAATTATTTTTCTTATACATTGTAGTAATAATTACAACAAATCTTTGAGATATGCAAACAGAAAAGAATTGAACTTTTGCACCGAAAAATCCAATCCAGATATCATCAAAAGATCAATATTTACCCTTTCTTCTTATATATATTCACCCATCAGAGATTCATAAATCAAAAGCTCAAAATCAGAGAATTCATCCACCCCCATGAAAATTGATCTGTACAAGTTTCACCAAGTGATGATGAAGCCATGGTCATCACTGTCAAAGACCAAGAAAGATATGAAGAACATGAAGATTCGAAAAGGTTTCATCCCAATCAATGTGGGTGAAAAGGAAGAAGAAATTGTGCGGTTTATGGTTCCAATATCATGTTTTTCATCCAAAAAATTTCAGATATTTTTGGATCAATACGACGATTACATTCAAAGTTTACGTGAAGGTCCTATACCCTTGCCTTGCTGTGTAATATTGTTTGAGAAAATGCTTAATATTGTTACCAAGGACCATGATAATTGAATATTGATAATGCTATTCATTAGATGTATTATTCATTATTAGATCTAGTTGGATAACTTTGTTCAATATCCTCTCTATTCATGTAAATATACTGCAGGGAGCCAAATTTGTCTCGGTTATTCATTTGGTGTCTCAAATTTAATTTTTATCCGTTTAGTCCTTTAAATTCACATCAGTTATAATTTACTGACATAAATAATAGAATATTGAGGATAATGATATAAATTAACAAAATGTAATTTCAATTTATTATACGTTTTAGTTAAATTTATTGTAATTGAAAAGAATATGTTTTATAAATTAGGAAAAACTTATATACCTAACCTCATATATTTAAAGTGTCTTTATTCAATTAAATCAAAACATGTGGATAATTTATATAGTATATATTATATGACAAACTCTTGTAATTAATAGTATTAACACATTAAAATAAACTTGATTTGATTTGATTAAATAAAAGCATATTAAGTATATAAAACTAAGTATCTAAGTTACCCTTATAAATTTTTAAAATTTTAATTTATCATATTTCCAATGTATTACAGAAGGAAAAAAAAATAATTAATGTTAATATATATCAACAAAAAGTCATGAAACAATCGTGATAATTAAATCCATATATTCCATTATCTTAAATATTCAAATAGCCAATTTGCGTGCGATCATGCCAGAAAATAGCCAATTTGTAGCTTTAAGACTTTTGATGAACCATCACCTTATTGTAGAGGTAGTAGATGATGAAAAGAGATCGCCTATTCATCTTCTTTGACTATCTCATACTACTGTACTCTTTTGATTAATGGATACATGCCTCCAGTTAATATGCAATTTGCATATTAAATTATAAGACTAGGAGCATTTAAACATTAAACATTTATTTAATATGTCCTAAAATTTAAATAATTAAAGTTTCTGCATTTTCATTTCTATCGTTAAATTAAATTAAATGTTCGTCATTTTTCTAAAAAATAAAGGTTAATATGTGATTTTCATTAAATTCTACTCACCCTCTCTTTTCTACCCACTTTTGAGGAAAATTACATATTAGGCTTCTTAAAAAATAATTACCATTTACTTTAATTTAATGGTGGGGCAAAATTACACCAATTTTAATTATTTAGAGTTTAAAATGTACCAAATAAGAGTTAAAAATTTATATCACCTTTAAACTTATAGTTTAAAATTCAAATTACATATTAACCCTACATACCATTGTTGACATTATTTTATGCACTCTTGTAGTTGAGGGCTTGCCAGATGTGCTTTCCCTCAAACGGACATAGTTTGTTCAACTAAACTTCTAAATCAAATGGTAAATTCTTAAAATCTTTTTCCATGATTTTCTCATATGCAAGTACTAAAAAATAAAAAAAATAAGGATGGAGCAAAATGAAAGAGCCGTGTGGTGGGATGAAAGCATGCTGATTTTGGAGAACTAGACAGAATTTTGCAAAAAGAGGGTTTGTACGTTGTCTTTTGGTTCAGTTCATATGGCTTGATATTTCTTTTTTTTTTTTTGGTATTGCAAGCTTGTATTATCTCTATTAATGTTTTCATAATAGATAATCAGTTTATCATTAAAAAAAATCACTTTTTTCGAAGCCACTTGTTGCAATTTTGTCTAAATTTTCCCTCCATTGCTTTTTCTTTTTGCAACTAATAAACTCTAGTGTGATAAAAAATGAACTACTATACTAATTAAAAATTAACTTTATCTTTTCAAACATTCCCATGGTAATAAAGAGTTTATCATAATAAAAAAAATAAAAGCAATCTTTTTAAATTATTACCATGATATAAAAGAGTCTACCATAGTAATTAAAAATCAAACAAAGTTTGTGAAGCTTTACTATGGTATGAAAGGGTTTTCCTTAATTCATGAAACAATTTTAGAGTTGGCAACCATGCTGAAAAAGAGTCAACCATAATAGAACACATAAAACCTAGTAAATAAAACGTACAGTGATAATTAGGAGCTTCTAAACAATTTAAAATTCATCAAGAATGGGATTCCACATGAAAATAGTTTGAACCCAAAATGTTGAATTAAAATAGAAATAATATGTAAATAAGGTTCCCAAGGATAATTTAGTTCAAAAACAAGTTAGTTAATGTCAAAAGTGTTTAGGGGATCAATTTGGAAATAAAAATACAAAAAGGTGGCAATTCTAAAAAAAATGTAATGTTTGTTGTAGCCAAAGTGTCAAACGCTGTGATGTGTGACAAATTAGGCACTGTGGTAAAAGTTTCATTTGTCACAGCACATGACACAAAGCTTCATTTGCCATAGCACATGAGTCCACAACAATAATTTCTTAAACCCAAAAGTCAATATTAGATAAAGGACCACTTGACTACATCCAACACACACCAAACAACTTAATTAGATCAACAATTGCCCACCAGTTTACAAATTCATCGGTTGGCTTATAGCCTCCTAACATAAATTAAGTATGGTAGAAGATTTTGCATACATGGATCATAAGTTTAACTTTCAAACATGTATGCTTTTAAATATCTCAATCTCATCAAAATGAGACCATGAGTGTCTAAAACTCATCTCATGACTCCAATGGACAAATTTAATCCTAAATAACAGTCACATGCTCAATATATGTTATTCTAACAATATAAGGTCTAAACAATCCCATACACCAACTAGACCTTCGGTACTCCTCTAGTTAGACCCTCTACTATAAAAAAAAATTAATCAAGGGGAATGAGATACAAAGATACCAGTAACCAAAACTAAGATACAATTATGCATGTCATACACCTAATCATATGATTGCTAAGTGAGAAGTACAAAAAAGAAAGGTCATTCCAAACATATTTTCACACATATACAAAACCTAATAATTTAATACATGACCACCAACCTTATCTTCTCCTTTCTTTAGAATAAAATCCATACTTAGTGCTCATTTACTCATCTAGAAGTAGTTTAGCCCAAGGCATGATAAGCCACTTGGGTCCAATAAGGGTATATCATATGACATAAAAAAAGAATTTGAACAATAAAATCCCTACCCCTTACAAACCCATATAAATCATGCATATAAGCACAAAACATATAAAATCTAAACAATATTCATGCTTTCAAATAGGACATGATCTTCCAAACAAAGGCTATCAATATATATATACATACATTTCATCCCACTTGCCACTATTTTCACAATCAAATCATATTTTATATTCCATTGCCAAACAATATTTACAAACAATCAAAGGCACACAACTAATCATACAAACACACAATTACAAATTAGAAACGTGACATATTGTATTATTAACACACACACACACACTATATATATTAGGATGGTTTTCTTGCATTATTGAATTTTTAAAAACTCAATTCTTATAGCCCATAATCAATTAGGGTTCACTTTTAGCTAGGGGTGTTCAGCTTTAACCCGTTCTGACTGGCCCAGTATCGTCCCAACCTAAAAACATTTAAGATAGGATGGGAAAGGGATTCAGGATGAGATGGGACACATGATTATCATCGACATGTCCCGTCCCATCCCGAATATTATATATATATTATTTTATTTAAAAAAGATATATTAAATATATTAATTATGTTACTATAATTTATACTTATATTAATTATATTAATTATAATTTTAATATTTACAATTCTTATATAAAGCTAAAGTTTTTTATATTGATAATTTTAATGACATAGAGTAAACAGAGTGATATCTTTCTTTATAACATATTAATTATATTAATACAATTTATTCTCATATCTATCTATTTAATAATTTTTATTTATATCATATTTCTTGTTTTATTTTTGAAAGAGTAATTAGCTAAGCACATCTAAACTAAACTAGAAGAATAATGATTTAATATTGTGCTTGTCTTACATATTATTGCTACTCTTATAGCATAGAGGTAACTTGTAATTGCTATCATAATGTGTAATTGTGATTAATGTAATTCAATAATTGACTTTAAATTGTTGTGATTTATGTACTTTTGTTGTTTTGATTCTAAATTTAATAAATTATATGATTTAAAATTTAAATGAATGTTATTATCCAGATCTTTTTCGACATTATTTGATTTATAAGGATGGCAGAATGTCCCAATCTCATCTCAATCCTATCTTAAGACGAGATAACTTTTGGGATATGATGGGATACGGGACAAAAATTTAGTCTCAATCTTTTTTTTAAGATGAAACATAGGATAGAAGTGTCCCAATCCCATCTCGTCTCGTGAACACTCCTACTTTTAGCTTAGGGTTTTTAACCTACAAGTCAAACTATGGTCAAATTGTAGTCAAACCAATTAATATACTATTAATTTTTGGAAGGTTAAAATTAATATTTTTCATAGGGAAGATAGCATCTTAAGACCTCTGTGTCAAATTTATACAAGGACAAAATGATTTGGTACTTTTTCTACAATCCTTTGATCCTTCTTTCATATTAATTTCGTAAGCACAATGATAGAATTGCCTCTCAAGTTAAAAAAAAGAAAAAGAAAATTGGCACAAGCTGCCAAACCCCTAGCATCGCAAGGTCACCGAAGCCCCTACCGCAAGCGGGGTTCCCGATGACTAATCACCAGAGTTCTAATACAGGTAACAACTATTCAAGAAACAATTGTTTAAATGGCCAAGGGAAGGTTTAATCCGAAAACTCTTGACCACTTAAAAAACTTATTGGCAACTAGGCCACCAAACCCTTTAAGTATACATAGCAAAAAAAAAAATAATAATAATAAAAATAAGTAGTAAATCAAGCTTCTAACTACTTTTATGTTAAAATATAATGATGTGTTATTAATTTCTAAATGAAACTTGTTATTTTATAAATGTTAATCTGCATGAAAAATTATTTTAAAACTTCATGTATTTTACTTGTAAAAAGTCTAAATGTATTATTAATCATGAATAAGTTGTTATCAAAAATCAAACTGATACTTATTAATGAAGGATTAACATGTATAATTAAGCTCATCCTATCAGTTTTTCTAACTTGTTAAAATCATAATATATTGTTAATTTGAATGAATTGTTGTGAAAACCTAAATGTACACTTGTTGATAAAAACTAACACACATAATTAAGTCCATCTTATCTATTTTTCTAGCTTGTTAAAGCTCAAATGGACTGTTATTAATTTAAAATAAATTATTGTCAAAACCCGAATCGATACTTGTAGTTAATTATTAAAAACATGGGTCTATTCAAATTTTTAATCATCAACTATGATTAGACGTGTATTTTTAATCATCGACTACACGTCTTTATTTAGATTTTAATAACAATTTATTCTAAATGAATAATATTTTATTCGTGCTTTAATAAGCTAGAAAAATAGATAAAATAGACTTAATTATAATATGTTATTCCTTCATTAATAAATATATATTTAGGTTTTTACAATTCATTCAAAATTAACAATCTATTTTAGTTTTAACAAGTTAGAGGGATATGACCTGGGCAAGTTTGGACATGCTAGGACCTGCCTGTGCCAGGTCTAGACCTTGTGCTGCCTTACTCGGACCTTGGCAATACTTGTCTAAGCTTGCTCGAGGTGATAGGAAGGGCTTAGTTGTACATCTTAATCCTTCATTAATAAGTATCGGTTTGATTTTTGGAAACAACCTATTCATGATTAACAATACATTTGGACTTTTGACAAGTAAAATGTATAAATTTTTAAAGCTATCAATTTGTAATTGTTTATGCCAGATTAACAAGTAATATTTATAAAATAATAAATTTTATTTAGAAATTAACAATACATCGTTATGTTATGACATGAAAATGGTTAGAAACTTAATTTACATACATACATACATATTTTACTATATATAATTAAAGGGCTTGGTGACCACATTTTTATGTGGCTAAAGGTCATGGGATCAAACCCTCCCTTAGTTGCTTAAACCAATTATGTTTTAAATAAAATGTTATCAGCACTGGAGCTCTGGTGACCAACCACTAGTAGCAAGGGCTCCGGTGACCTCGTCGTCGACAGTGTTCCAATGGCCAAAAACCGCAATGCAATTTTGAAGTCAATTGGTCCTTGACTGATATTAATTTTCCTTAGTAGACCTTGGATGCTATTTTCCCTTTTTCATAAATGAATTTTATTTAAAAATTCAGAAAGATGTCGATAAAAATACAAGGCATTAAGCACTTTTTGAAAACATATTTAGCTAAATAAGAAAATCAAGTACAGGCAAAAAAAAAAAATAGAGACAAATAAAAGGAACTGCAAAGTTTGAAAAGATGTGATTATATTTTAAAAAAGGCTTTAAAATTTAAGAAAAAATCAACAAAGAACAAGGGGAAGAAGAGAAAGAATGCAAAGGGTTATGTATGCTGTGTGCACGTGCATGTTTCCTCAAGTCCCACATAGAAAATATTTATTTAAAAAAAATACTTTAAATGCTTGATAATATAATACGGTTTTTAAGAATATAACATAAACATTCTTCATAAATGATGAATTTTATTTAAAAATTGAAGAAGATACAAATAAAAATGTTAAGCAATAAGTATTTTTGGGAGACATATTTAAATGAAATAAAAAATCATGCTTAAACAAAAATATATATAGATAAGTAATAAGTGCAAAGATTAAACGACGTGCTTATCTTTAAAAAACGTTAAAATGAAAGAAACAGATCAACAAAGAGAAGGAAAAAAAGAAACAGAGAGAGAAATAATGTAATGAGTTATATATGACATATGTGCATAATATTTTTTAAAAGAAATAAGAGATGACTTTTATTGAAAATATTGAGAAAGATATTAAGAAAAATATAAATCATTAAGCATCTTTGAAGACATATTTAAGCTAAATAAAAAAAAATCAAGTATAGGCAAAACAAATAGGGATAAATAATAAGAAGTGTAAAAACTCAAAAGATGGGCTTATATTTAAAAAAGGCTTTAAAATGTAAGAAAAAATCAACTAAAAGAACATGGCAAAAAAAGAGAGAAAGAATGTAATAAGTCATATATGGTGTGTGCGCACGCAACCTTTCTCAAGTTTCACGTAAAAAAATGTTTATTTTCAAAAAAAAAAACTTTAAATGCTTGATAATATGATAATTTTTTATGAATATATGATGAGTTTTATAAATATAAAGCGTTCAACCCTTTTTGAAGACATATGTAAGCTAAATAAAAAAAAAATCAAGTATAGGGAAAAAAAATAGAGATGAGCAATAAGAAGTGGGAAGTTTGAAAAGATGTGCTCATATCTTAAAAAAAAAAAAACAAGCTTTAAAATGTAAGCAAAAAATCAACAAAAATATATCATTAAAAATGATGAATTTTATTTTAAAAATTGACCATCTTCATAAGCGATGAATTTTATTCAAACTTTTAGAAAGATATCAATAAAAATGTAAAGCAATAAGCATTTTTTTGAAGATATATTTAAGTTAAATAACAAAATCAAGTTTAAACAAAAAATATAGATAAGTAATAGGAAGTGCAAAGATTAAAAGACGTGCTTATATTTAAAAATACTTCAAAATGAAAGACAACAATCAACAAAAAGTAAAGAGGTAGAAGAGAAAATAAAGATGACTTTTATTTAAAAATTGAGAAAGATGTTGAGAAAAATATAAAACATCAAGCATATTTTGAAGACATAGTTTATCTCAAAAAAAAAAAACCATGTTTAAACAATAAATATAGATAAATGATAAAAAGTGCAAACATTAAAATACTTATATTAACAAAGCTTTAAAATTTAAAAAAAAATCAAGAAAAAGCACAAGGGAAAAAAGATAAAGAATGCAATGAGTTATATATTGTGTGTGCGCATGGTGGTTTCATCAAGTCCTAGACTGAAAATATATTTTTTAAAGAAAATAAAAGTTGATTTTTTATTAAAAGCTGAGAAAGATATCAAGCAAATATATATATATATATATATATATTAAAAATTTTTTGAAAACAAATAATAGGAAGTGCAAAGATTTTAAAGAAATGCTTATAATTAAAAAAAATCTTTAAAATGTAAGAAGGTGGTGCTTAAAAAATGTAGATAAATAAGAGCAAAGATTAAAAAAATGCGCTTATATTCCAAAGATTGTTTTAAATGTAAGGAAAAAATAAATAAAAAGTACAAGGAAAAAAGAGACAGAAAGAATGCAATGAGTTATATATTTAAAAATTGCACTTAGTGCATGGTGATTTCATCAAGTTTCACATTAGAGATGACTTTTATTTAAAAATTGAGAAAGACATCAAAGATAAATATAAAGCCTAAAACACTTTTTGAACACGTGTAAGCTAAATAAAACAAAATCAAGTATAGACAAAAAAGTCATAACCAAGAGGAAGTGCAAAGTTTAAAAATCTTTGCTAATATTTAAAAAAGATTTAAAATGTAAGAAAAAATAAACAATAAGAACAAGGAACAAAAAAGAGAATGCAACGAGTTATTTAAGTCGTGTGCGCATGCTTGTTTCCTCAAGTCTCATATAAAAAATATTTATTTCTAAAGCAAATATCATAAATGCTTGATAATATGATACCTTGTTTATGAATATATGATTAACATTACTCATAAATGATGAATTTTATTTAAAAATGGCAAAAGATATCAACAAAAATATAAAGCATGAGGGAAAAAAGAAAATATATATGATACTAAAGAAAATACTTTAAATGCTTGATAATATGATACTTTTTTTTTAGAACATAAGATCAATATTTTTCATAAATGATTAATTTTATTTAAAAATTGAGAAAGGTATCAATAAAAATGTAAAAACATAAGCATTTGTTGAAGAGATATTTAAGTTAAATAAAAAAATCAAGATTAAATAAAATACATACATAAATAAAAGGAAGCTCAAAGATTAAAAGATATGTTTATATTTAAAAAAACTTTAAAATGAATTTAAAAAGTAACAAAAAGAATGAGGGAAAAAAAAAAAGATAGTTATATATGGCGTGTTTGCACGGTGGTTTCATCAAGTCATATTCAAAAATTATTTTTTTAGAGAAAATAAAAGATGACTTTAATTTAAAAATTGAGAAAGATACAAGAACTTTTTTAAGACATATTTATGCCACGTAAAAAAAAATCAAGTTTTAAAAAAATATTATTTTATACGTTTTAAGACTGAGATCTTTAGTTAAAAATCAAGATATCAAGAAAATAATATTTCCTGACTGAGAAATTCTTTGTTCTTAGATTGACAAAAGAAGTGAACAACAATACAACATGATGGATAGCTAACAATATTAAAAATATGATAAACCCACTCAACAAACAAAGTAACCATCGTTTCGAAACTACGTATCATAAAATGTTAGAACAGTAGGGGCTTTCAAACACAAAAAATCACAAGTACTGTTGGAATCAAATCAAGACCTACTCAATGGCTATTAGTTGTAATCTAACGTTGACATTGACAAGAAACATGAGTAAGTCAAGTTACAACTACATTCACTCTTATATGATCCATCTAGATAACTATGTTAAATTCCCTTAGCAATTAACAATATCAAATAAGCGATGAAACTACTTTCTTCATAATAGACAAGCCATCCTTTTGAAGCAATCTATGGTATGATGCCAGAACACTAGGAGTTCCGGTACATATACGCATCCCACTAGTTATATTTGCTAGCACACTTTTCTTAAATCCATTTAATCAAATAGTCTAATTCTGAACATAAAAGCATTAAAAGAGTCTCCACTCAATCATTAACAAGGCGATGCTTGGAGGGTAAAAAAGTGCCCTCAAACTTTAAAAGAATAGAAGATCAGCAGAAATTGAGAAATAATATATCAGCTATGGGTGTTGTGAGCGATAAACAAAAATTACCCTGATACGAGTGGTGGCATCTTGACCAGAATGGGGAAGCGGTGTAATGTTTCGCACCGATCTGCCTTGCCACCGCCATCTTTTGCTGCCGTTTTGTTGATTTCACCAAGTCATGACCTAATTCCGAAATCAAACCAGAAACATAACTAAAATTTCCAGATTGACGAAAATGGTATGAGAAAAAACTAATAATAAGTGACAGTATACCTTCAAGCCCTTAAAGAATTGTAAGAAATAAGGAGCACTTGGAGGAGTTGAAGCCTTGACAGAAAAAACAAGGAAAAAAAAGAGAAATAATATAATGAGTTGTATATATTATGTGTGCATGCATGTTTCTTCAAGTCCCACATAAAAATATTTATTTTTAAAGAAAATAGTTATATTTAAAAAAAACATTAAATTAAAATATAAAAAAATCTACAAAATGTGCAAGGAAAAAAAGATAAAGAATGCAATGAGTTATACTAATATATGTGTGCATGGTGATTATATCAAGTCTCACATTGAAAATATATTTTTTTAAGAAAATAAAGGTTGATTTTTTATGTAAAAACTGAGAAAGATATCAAAGGAAAAAAAAGCATCAAGCACTTTTTGAAGATAAATAATAGGCAGTGCAAAGATTTAAAAGATGTCCATATAATTAAAAAATCTTTAAAATGTAATGAGGTGCAAAGGAGGTGCTCAAACAAAAAATGTCGATAAATAAAAGAAGGTGCAAAGATTAAAAAGGTGAGCTTATATTTAAAAAAATATATAATGGAAGGGAAAAAACCACAAGGAAAAAAAGAGAAAGAATGCAATGAGTTATATATGTGCCTTATATAAGCTAAATAAAATAATCATGTGTGGACAAAAAAATAGAAACAAGGAATAGGGGTGCAAAGTTTAAAAAGATGTGCTTATATTTTAAAAAATCTTTAACATGTAAGTAAAAAACTAAAAGATATCAATAAAAAAGATTAATTTTATTTAAAAGTTGACGATCTTTGTAAATGATGAATTTTATTTAAAAATTGAAAAAAATATCATAAACAATGTAAAGCAATAAGCATCTTTTGAAGATATATTTAAGCTGAATAAAAATCAAGTTTAAACCAAAAATAGAGATAAGTAATAGGATGTGCAAATATTTTAAAATACTTGAAATGACAGAAAGAAATCAACGCAAAGCAAGAGGTAAAAGAGAGAAAAAAAATGTAATGAGTTATATATCGTTTGTGCAAGGTGGTTTCATCAAGTCCAACATCAAAAATTTATTTTTTTGAAGGAAAAAAAAGATGCCTTTTACTTAAAAATTGAGAAAGGAACTAATAAAAATATAAAGCATTAACCACTTTTAGAAGACATATTTTATCTAAATAAAAAAATCATATTTAAACAAAAAATTTAGATTAATAGACAGTGCGAACATAAAAAAGATGTGCTTATATTTTAAAAAGCATTAAAATGTAAAAAAAAAAGCATGAGAAAAAATGATAAAGAATGCAATTAGTTACATATGCTGTGTGTGTACGGTGGTTTCATCAAGTCTCATCAAAAATATATTTTTTAAATGAAAATAAAAGTTGATTTTTATGTGAAAAGTGAAAAGATATCAAGAAAAAATAAAGCATTATTAAGTACATTTTAAAGACAAATATAGGAAATGCAATGATTTAAAACATGTGCTTATGATTTAAAAAAAAAAAGCTTTAAAATGTAAGCAGGTGCTTAAACAAAAAAATGTAGATAAACAAAAGGTGCATAGATTAAAAATTCAACTTACATTTTTAAAAAAGGTTTAAAATGAAAAAAAAATTCAATAAAAAGAAGAAGGGGAAAAAAAAAATAGCGAGAAAGAATTCAGTGAGTTATATATGATATGTGCATGATGATTTCATCAAGTTTCACATTAGAGATGGCTTTTATTTAAAAATGAGAAAGATATCAAGATATGTTTGAAGCATTAAGCACTTTTTGAACAAATATGTAAGCTAAATGAAAAAAAATCAAGTATAGACAAAAAATAGACATAAGCAATAATAAGGGGAAAGTTTAAAAAGATGTGCTAATATTTTAAAAAAGCTTTAAAATGTAATAAAGTTAACAAAAAGAACAAGCAAAAAAAAAATTAGAGAGATTGCAATGAGTTGTATATGTTGTGCATGCATGCTTGTTTTCTCAAGTCCCATATAAAAAGTATTTATTTTTAAAGAAAATATCTTAAATGCTTGATAATATGATACCTTTTTATGAATAGATGATTAATTTTATTTAAAAATTGCAAAAGAGATCAATGAAAACATAAAGCAATAAGCACTTCTTAAAGACATATTTAACCTAAATAGAAAAATGGTTTAAAGAAAAAAATATAGATAAAGAATAGAAAGTAAAAGTTTACAAAAAAATGTGCTTATGTTGAAAAATAAACTTTAAAATGAACCAAAACCTTCAAGAAAAATAATTCGGAAAACAAGAGGAAGAATGCAATGAGTTATATATTGGGTGTCTGGTTGATGGTTCTATCAAGTCCCACATCAAAAATTTATGTTTTCACAGAAAATAACAGACGGCTTTTATTTGAAAATTGAAAAAGAAATCAAAAAAATATAAAGCATTAACCACTTTTTGAAGTCATATTTAATCTAAATAAAAAAATCAGGTTTAAACAAAAACAATAGATTCTATTAAAAAACAATAAATAAATAATTGGAAGTCCAAGCATTAAAAAATGCACTTATATTTAAAAAAATTTTAAAATGTAAAAAAAATAAACAAAAAGCATGAGGAAAAAAAGAGAAAAATGCAATTAGTTACATATGGAGTGTATAAACGGTGATTTCATCAACTCTCATACCGAAAATATATTATTTAGAAAAATAAAAGATGACTTTTATTTAAAAACAAAAAATAAATATCAAGATAAATATAAACCATTAAGACATTTGAAAACAAATAATAGGAAGATGTGCTTATAATAATAATAATAGTAATAATAATAATAATAGAGCTTTAAAATGTAAGAAAAAATTCAACAAAAAGAACAAGGAAAAAATAAAAAGAATGCAATGAATTTTATACGGTGTATGTGCATGGTGGTTTCAACAAGCCCCCCATCAAAAATATATTTTTTTTAAAAAAATGAGAAGACTTTTATTTAAAATTTGAGAAAGATATCAAGATAAATATAAACCATTAAGCACTTTTTTGAAAATATAGATAAGTAATAGGAAGTGCAAAGATGTTTTTATATTCATAAAAAAACTTAAAAACATAAGACAAAAATCAACAAAATGAATAAGAGAAAAAAAGAAACAGAATATAGTGAGTTATGAATGCTATGTGTGCATGCTTCTTTCCCCAAGTCCCACATCAAAAATATATATTTTTTAGAGAAAATACCTTAAATTCTTGATAACATCATACATTATTTTAAGAATATAAATGATGTGGTTATGTACTTATGTATGATGTGTGCGCATAGTAGATTCATCCAGTCATACATCAAAAATTTAATTTCTAAAGAAAATAAAAGATGACTTTAATTTAAAAATTGAGAAAGATATAAGCACTTTTTAAAGATATATTTAAGCTAAATATTAACATTAACATTTTTCATAAATGATTAATTTTATTTAACAATATAAACCATATTTAAATCATGAAGTACCTTTTGAAGACATATTTAAACTAAATAAGATATAGGCAAAAAAAATAGAGATAAATAAAAGGGAGTGAAAAGTTTGAAAAGATGTAATTATATTTAAAAAAAAGTTTTAAAATTTAAGAAAAAATCAACAAAGAACAAGGAAAAAACGAGAAAAACGCAAAGAGGTATATATGATGTATGTGCATGCTTATTTTCTCAAAGCCCACATAGAAAATATTTATTTTTAAAGAAAATACATTAAATGCATGATAATATCATAAATTTTTAAAGAATATAATATAAAAAATTTTCATAAATGATAAAGTTTATTTAAAAATAGAAAAACAAAAAAATGAAAATGTTAAGCAATAACGATTTATTGAAGACATATTTAGGCAAAACAAAAAATAATTTTTAAACAAAAAATATAGATAAGTATTAGAAAGTTCAAAGAAAATACATTTCTATAAAGAAAATAAGAAATGACTTTTATTAAAAATTTGAGAAAGATATGAAGAAAACTATAAATCATTAAGCACCTTTCAAAGACATATTTAAGCTAAATAAAATAATAAAGTATAGGCAAAAAAATTTGGTTAAATAATAAAAAGGGCAAAGATTAAAAAGAAGGGCTTAGAAGATTTTTTTTTTAAAAAAGATAGGCTTATGTTTAAAAAGGCTTTAAATGTAAGAAAAAAATCAACAAAAAGAACAAGGCTAAAAAGAGAAAGAATGTAATAAGTTACATATGTTGTGTGTGCATGCAAGCTTCCTCAAGTCCCCCAGAGGAAATATTTATTTTTAAAACAAAATACTTTAAATGCTTGATAATATCATACATTTTTATGAATATATGATAAATTTTATTCAAAAATTGGAAAGTTATCAATAAAAATATAAAAACAATAAGCATTTCTTAAAAACATATTTGTGCTAGATAAAAACATCAAATTTAAACAAAAAAAATATAGATAAAGCACTTTTTGAAGATATTGTTAATCAAAAGATGTGCTTATATTTAAAAAAAGCTTTAAAATTTATTAAGCAAAAAATCAGCAAAAAGATATCAATAAAAATGATGAATTTTATTTAAAAATTGATGATCTTATAAATGATGCATTTTATCTAAAAATTGAGAAAGATATCAATAAAAGTGTAATGCAATACACGATTTTTGAAGACATATTTAAACTAAATAAGAAAATCAAGTTTAAAAATAAAATATAAATAGAGAATAAGAAGTGAAAAGATTAAAAATATGTGCTTATATTTAAAAAAATTTTAAAATGAATGAAAACAATCAAGAAAGAGAATGAGGGAAAAAAACAAAGAGAAAGAATGCAATGGGTTTATATATGGTGTGCATGCATGGAGGTTTCAACAAGTCTCATGTCAAAATATTTTTTAAAAAGAAAATGAGATGAATTTTATTTAAAAGTTGAGAAAGATATCAATAAAAATGTAAAGTAATAAGCTGTTTTTGAAGACATATTTAAGCTAAATAAGAAAATCAAGTATAAAAAAAAGATAGAAACAAGCAATAGGAAGTGCAAAGATTAAAAGATGTGCCTTTATTAAAAAAATTTAAAATTTAAGTAGAAAAAATGAACAAAAAATAGGATGAAAAAAGAGATCGAATATAATGAGTTATACATGCGGTGTATGCAGGGTGGTTTTATCGAGTCCCACGTCAAAAAATCATTTTTTAAATAAAATAAAATAAAATAAAATATGACTTTATCAAGAAAAATATAAAGCTTTAAGCACTTTTTCAAGACATGTTTAAGCTAAATTAAAAAAAATCAAGTTTAAGCAAAGAATATAGATAAATAATAGGAAGTGAAAAATAACTACGATGCACTTATATTTAAAAAACTTGTTAAAACGTAAAAAAAAAAAAAATCAACTAAAAGCATGCGCGAAAAAGAAAAAGAACACAATGAGTTATACATGATGTGTGTGCATGATATGTGCACATTGAAAATATATTTTAAAAAAATAAAAGATGACTTCTATTTAATAATTGAGAAAAATATGAAGAAAAATATAAAGCATTAAGCATTTACAAAAGATAGAATTAAGCTAAAAAGTCAAGTATATATAGGCAAAAAATAAAGATAAATAACACAAAGTGCAAAAATTAAATTGACATGCCAATTTTAAAAAAAGCATTAAAATAAAGAAAAAAAAATCAACGGACAGATCAAGGGAAAAAGAGAGAAAGAATGCAACAAATTATATATGATCTGTGTATGCATGTTTCTTAACTCCCACATAAAAATATTATTTTTAAATAAAATAGTTCAAATACTTGATAATATGATATATTTTTATAAATATAAGATTAACATAACATTTTCCATAAATGATGAATTTTATTTAAAATTCGAGAAAGATATCAATAAAATATAAAGCAATAAGGATTTTTTGAAGACATTTAAGCAAAACAAAAAATTGAGTTTAAAACAAAAATATACTCCCTCTATTAAAAAATATAAGGCATTTTTAGATTTTTGAGGTGTAATCATTATTTTTTTTTCAAAAGTGCTCCTATTGATAGTAACTTTATATTTATTATAGGGTGTTTAATAGGAGTAAATATGAAAAGATGAGGTTAATTTGAAAGTAAATAACTACTTTATTAAGTGGTGAAATTTGGTTAAAAATGCCTTACATTTTAGAAATTAAAAAGATGTGCTTAAATTAAAAAAAAACTTTAAAATGAATGAAAACAGTCGAGAAATATAATAAGAAAAATCAGAGGAAGAATGCAATGAGTTATATATGGTGTGTGCAAATGAAGGTTTCAACAAGTCCGATATCAAAAATATTTTTTAATGAGATGATTTTTATTTAAAACTTAACAAAGATAACAAGATAAATATAATGAATTAAACACTTTTTGAACACATATTTAAGCTAAATAAAGAAATCAAATATAGACAAAAAAATAGAAATGAGTAATAATAAATACAAAGATTAAAGAGATGTGCTTGTGGGTCATATAAGCTCTGTTTGCATGCATGTTTCCTCAAGTCCCACACATAAAATTTATTTTTGAAAAAATACTTTAAATTCTTGATAATAAGGTACATTTTTATGAATATATGATTAACATTAACATTTTTGTTAAATGATGAATTTATTTAAAAATTGAGAAAGATGTCAATAAGAATATAAAGCAATAAGCACTTTTACATTCAAGCTAAATAAAAAATAAAGTTTAAATCGAAAATATAGATAAAGAATAGGAAGTTTAAAGATTAAAAAGATATGCTTATATTTAAAAAAAACTTTAAAAGGAATGAAAACATTCAAGAAATATATGAGGAAACATAAAGAAATAATGCAAGAAGTTATATATTGTGTGCATAGAAGTTTCAACAAGTCCCAGATCAAAAATACTTTTTAATGAGATGACTTTTATTTAAAAACTGACAAAGATATCAACATAAATATAAAGCATTAAACACTTTTTACAGACATATTTAAGTTAAATAAAAAAATCAAGTACAAACAAAAAGAATAGAAATGAGTAATAACAAGTGCAAAGATTAAAAAGATGTACTTATATTTAAAAAAAAAAGAAAAGGCTTTAAAATGTAAGCAAAAAATCTAGTAAAAAAAAAGGAAAAAAGGGAAAGAAAGTAATGAGATATAAATAGTGTATGCGTTCTTTTTTCCTCAAGTCCCACATCAAAAATATATTTTTCTAGGAAAAATACTTTAAATGCTTGATAATATGATAATTTTTTAAGAATATAATATTAATATTTTTCATAAATGATTAATTTTATTTGAAAATAGAGAAAGATATCCATAAAAATGTAAAAAAACATATTTAAGTTAAATAAAAATCAAGTTTAAATAAAATATATACCTAAATAATAGGAAGTGCAAAGATTAAAAGATGTGTTTATATTAAAAAAAAACTTTAAAATGAATTTAAAAAGTAACAAGAAGCATGAGTCAAAAAAGAAGAAAAAAATATATAATGAGTTACATATAGTGTATGTGCACGGTGGTTAAATTAATGAGTTACATATAGTAGATAAAGAATAGGAAGTTTAAAAATTAAAAAGATGTGCTTAAATTAACTTCATTTATTTTTATTTTTTCTATTTGTTCAAAGAACTAAATCCCCTAATTTCCTTTGTTGGAAACCTAGAGAGTTAATTAACAATGAGGGAAGGGATACTTGTAGGAGACTTTTATGATATGGGTAAGACAATTAGGGAGGCTGTTTTATAAGAAAATTGTGATACTTTTATCGTATAATTGCAAAACAAGATGTTGATTATCAAAAAAATTTTTAGATCTTTGTTGAATTTTGTTTTCCAAAAAAGTTATTTTTGAATTCAAAGGAAACAATTGATAACATCTAAAAAATTTGTGGGAGACCGCACATTGTCTATAGGGTTATGAAAAATATTAGGAAAAGAATTATATGAAATCAAGAGGTATTCTATGACCATATTTTCAGAGAAACTAATACTTATATTGACTGATTTACGCATAATGCACATTTTTTACAATTAAATATAAGTTATTATGAAACCTCCTATAGAATGTTTTGCTATTACGAGTTATGATTTTATCAATGAACTCATGGATTTGGGTTCATCCTTACTATTTTTTACTCCAATCATTTTCCCTCCTATTGTATTAAAAAAAAAAAAACTAGGCTAAAATCACAAAAAGATGAAAGCATGACTTATTTATTAAATATTTTACCAGAGTAAATAAATAATTTAATTTTTTATTTTTATTTAACTATTGAAATACAAATGTCTCAATGTAAAAAAAATTTAGTTTGCAAAGTCTCAATTTAGCTCTTATGATATTCGTTTGGAAAAACTACATCTTTAATCTTCTATTTTTTCGGTTTGCAAAGTCCTTGCTAATAACTTCATGGAGCTATCAATGTGTTGCAAAGATATATGACTAATATATCTTTTAGAAAAATATATCAACTGTCACTCTTCATAATTAATAATTGATAATATATGTGAGCAGTAAAGTTCTTCAAGTCAATGATAAAATGGAGAACAAAGCTACAACTTGCCTGAAAAAAAGTATGAATTAAAGTTCTTGCTCTTTTTAAAGTATGAATTAAATCTGAAGCTCTTCTAGATAATTCCAAGAAGAGATCAGAAGCAGAGTGCTGCATTGAAGCAAAAGCACTAGCAATATGATAGCAGAAGTTTGAGGCCATGAACACAAGCCCAGATCTTTGCAGAGAGACAGTCACCATAACCCAATACTCCCATATTCTTTTGTACGATATATTTTTTAAATTTTGAGAATTGAATTCTCCAACCTTGGTCAATGCAACCTCTGCAATTCTATCCATTTTAGAAAAATAAAGGAGATCGACTCCAATTTTGGACAAAGCCCAAGATATATTAGAGATACCTTGTGCAGAGCACTCAGGTAATCCTGTCATTGATATTCTCACAAGCATAGACATCTCTCTTTGTCTAGAAAAACCCAATCTTCGAGCTTTTATCATACAAACTTCCTCCATGTTCTTAGCAATACGAAGAAGAGCAGTGGCAAAGGAGAGAGAGGTGAGGGACTTAAGCCTTTTGCAACTACCACAATAGTTTCAGAGGTAACCTCCAACACTTCTTCTGCGGTCTGTACTTGTATAATTGCTTTGTTCAAGTTAATTTCTTTAATACGGTCAGATGGTCTAGAGAACTGAAACAACCTGTGGACAAACTCTTCCATTGTTTTCTCCTTCTTTTCCATGAAGAGTCCATCAGCCATCAAACTAACTGACCTTTTCAAATCATGAACATCGTTCAGAGGCCTGTTAGTTTGTGACGTCAAGTCCAACTCTGAAACTATAATCAAGATCATCTTCCAAATCCTCAATTTTCTCAATTTTCTTTTCTGTCAATTTCTTCTTGTTCTTGCTCTTCTTTTTCCTTTTAACAGCGACCAAATCTTCCAATGTATGAGCTATGCCCCTTGCTTCAATTGATTTAAGCGCAATCTTTCTTGCTCTCATACACCAATCCATTCCATCAGTGTCTTCAAGCAACTTTGATTTCTGTTCTTTCTTCCTCTTCTTGGGAGCTTGATAACCATATGGATCAAGCTCCCTAATGAACTCTGACTCACAGTCCATAGTTGATTCTTCACCTTCATCCCCATCAAATGCAGCAACACTAGTTCTTCCTGAGCTAGCCGCAGTGTTTTTACCTAAAAATGTGCAATTACTTCTCTAGATATGTGGCCCGATTTTAAGATTGAAATGACAAACTTTTGTAATCAGAGGGAAGGCATGACCAAATTTTGGAGTGAAACCAGGTTTTATACAAGCTTTGATTCAGAAGAGAATTCAATAATCGATCCATACTTAGTTTCCTAAAGCTCTAGAAAAATGATTAGTTAAACAGCTTTGACCATGCAGCTCAGTTAAAAAGATCATTAAAAAAATTCCTTTTTCCCCACTTCCCTATCTGTTAGCAGAATGTAATATATCAATCAAAAGCAGTTCTTGCAGAACCTAGCAACCTGCAAACATAAAATGGTTCATCTTTCAATGAAATAAATATGAGGAAACAAGACATCATAAAGCATACGTATATGTCTTCCAAATTAGTTTCAATTACAAATATAACCAAAGAAGAACTCAGCATGATGAATATGTGAAATGATTGCATTAAATATCACTTCGAATGAATCAAAAGTTTGCTCACTCTTTCACTCCTCTTGCCCTACTCATCATTTTTAAATGCACTCTATAGCCAAATCTTCATTCAACTTGCCAAGAAGCCACTCCTTGCTACCATCAGAAACAAGGTATCTTCTTTCACACTCCAATTATACTTTACAAACACAAGGTCTTTCAACTATGATTAGGCAAGCCTATCATATTATTCCTCTTAGTATGGAGCTGCAGTATTATGATATTGTTAGCAAAAGCTGAAGTATTTTTTTCTTTATCAGTAAATGTAAGTGAAAACTTTGTTTTCATACCTTATTTGACTGAAATTTTCAAGCACACTCTGATTTCTTTCACCTCGTAAGAATTAGGAAACTTTCATCGCACAGATTTTCAAAGTAGGAGCAAGAGCACGCGCACACCCACCAATCAGCTATTGAGTTTGATTTGTATCTTATTGAATGGAAAACTATGAGCTGAACAGATAAATGATATACAGTATGGGACTACTGACAGAAAAAGATTATTTGCAGTAACTTATATGTTATGGTCAGGTTCTTCAGTAGAAAGATGACATGTGTAAGATTTTCGCGGATAAAGATGATAAGCGCATTTACTAGAGTACATATAATGATTCACTGCCACTGCCTTATACCTGATGTTGCAAAGAAGTGTAATTTTCAAAATATCATCAAAAATATTCAATGAGGAGAGCATGGGGTGCATTACAGATTAGGGTATTCTGACCCCAAAACTTCACCTCCTATGAACACCACATATTTAGGCAAAAATCTGTGAATGCCAAATTTTACTAAATCTTAATTCGCAAGAGATTGAAAGAAACTTGGAAATAAAATCTACCAGCAATCAAGCTGTTCGCAGAATTATCACCAGCAACTTGAACCACTTAGCTTGGACCGGGAAATCGTGATAACCATTTGTCCAGTGTCAGGAATTGTGGCAACCAATCCTTGTCGAGAAATAGTTGCACTTGGCTTGGGGTTCTCCTTTAGTTTGAATGTCCCAAACTTCAGATTTATGTTTCGTTCAGAACACCATCATAGGAAATGGCTAATAGATTATTTCATTCACATTAAATTTCAAGAGGGGATGTAGTTCAAATGGTAGAGCGGCTAATGTTCAGAACACCATCTCCATTTACATCTACTTTTTTCTATTTGGCCAGAGAATTAGATTGCATAACTTCTTTTGTTGGAAACGGCTACTTGTAGGAGATAAGTAAGACAATTAGAGAGTCTGCGAGATTCTCCCTCCATTTGTATATATAAGAAAAAAAAAATATCATACAGTTTAAAAAAGTTGATTAATCATAATAATTATGTATGAAACTAAAAAATTAGACTAAAATGTCCTACATTAATCAACATAAGCATGCATTAATTATTTCTTGTTAATACAAATTATGAGAAGCAATTTAGAAAATGTGTAATGAATACTTATTGAAATATGTGATTTTACTTATATAAAAAATAAGTAAAAAGTAATAGTTTCTCTTACAAATAAATCAGAATAATACTTTAATAGTATAATAGCAAAACAAAATGTTGACTTTCAAAAAAGGTTTTAGATCTTTGTTGAAATTTTAGTTTCAAAAAATTTCATTTTTGGATTCATTGGAAACAATTGAAAACATCTAAAAAATTCATAGGAGGTCGCACCTTGTCTTTGGGGTTATGGCCGGATTTTTAGAGAAGCTAATATATGTACTGACTGGCTTACACGTAATGCACATTTTTCTTACCATTAGACACAAGTGTTTATAGAACTTCCTATAGAGTGTTTAGTTATCATGAGTTATGATTTTATTGATAAACCCATAGATTTGAGTTCATCCTTATTGTTCTTTATTCCAATCATTTTCCCTCCTATTGTATTCCAAAAAAAGAAAAAGAGCTAAAATCACAAAAAGAGGAGAGCATGACTTATTTATTAAATATTTAACTAGAGTAAATAAATAATTTAATTTTTTATTTTTGTTTAACTATTGAAATACAAATGTCTCAGTGTAAAAATTTTTTTGTTTTATTTGTTGAGTAGAAACAATCATTGTCTTATTTGATGCTAATCAAATCCAACGATATTAAGTTACCCAGAAAAGATGGAGGAAAGAAAATTTTTCTGGCTGGGTTATGCGTTTTTGACTAAAATAGTAAAAAAGCAAAGTACGTATTAAATGTTCTACAATATTACCGTTGAACACGATTTCTAAAGTAAGGATTAGTTTCGAAATTCAAATGAAGAAGATATTAGGTCAGTTTTGAAACAACGGAATACTTTCGAAATTAATAAATTCACGTGATTTTGGAAATTTTTTTGATTAAATAAGTAATTTCAAAAAATTCACAAGTAGTTCAAGAGTTTAGATGTGAAATCTTGAATGAAATCTGATTTATGAGTGTTCAAGAAAAATTAAATTGAAATTGCACAAATCTTCCTTTGAAATTAAAAGAATTATCAGAAATACAAACTTCGAAAGTTATGGCTTACTTTCAAAAGTGAGAAACAATTTCAAATTCTGGGAACTAGAGAACCTATCAAGAGTCTCAAAGCTCAGGTTTAGTTTTGAAACATTTTCAAAATACAGAAAAGAATTTTGAAATTTAGGAAGAGTTTCAAAATTTGAATTGTGAAAAAACATTTCTAGATCCCTTTTGAAATTCACGGCATCAATTTCAAAATTGAGGAATAGTTTAAAATTCTCAAGTAATTTTGATATTCAGAAGATAGTTTCGAAATTCTCATATCATCAACTTTTGTATCAGCACATGAATTTTGAAAGATTAATTTTTAAAGCCAAGTTTTGAAATAATATGCATAATTTCAAAAAAAAAAAAAGGATAAAGGACTAAGATCAAGATTAAACCAATTTCAAAAGATAGGAAGAATTGGGAAACCCGAAACAGAGTAATTTCAAAAGTGGTACATAATTTCGAAATTCTCAATAAAATTTGAAAACAAAAAATTAATTAAGTTTAAGCCATCAAACTTTACACCTTTACTTTCTCAGGGTAAATTAAACGTTTCAAACAAAAAATCTTCTCCAGCTTTATTATAATCAAAATCAGGGTCAACATATTTCTACGTGTTTGATTCTGTTCTTTGTTTTTATCATGTTCTTAAAACAATTCAATAGAGTAATTTTTTAGAACAAGTTTAAAAGCAAGAAATGAAAAAAAATTATATATTTGAATATATATTTGAATCTATTACAAAATAGAGACTGAGAGGAGAAGAAAAGAGAGAATACTATACTAAAAGAATAAGAGAACATGGAATTTTTTTTAATTTCAATGTGTCGAATACAACTGAAATACCTTTTATTTATATGCACAAATATATCAATTAAAGTGAATATAATATACAAGATAATAATAACTGAAAGATATTATAATAATTAAAAAATATTGGAGAATATGAGATAATGGACATCTACATAATATTTTAATATTCATAATAGAACGATTTTTTTGAAAAACATAAGTAGTTAAATAAAGATTGAAAATAATTATTTATTTTACTAATATAAATGTCAATAATGAACACATGATGTTTTCTATCTTTTCCCTAACTAAAGAGAGCAAAAAATAATAAAACATCAAACAGATATTCTAATTTTTTTCATTTTTCAAAACAATTTTAATTTTTTTATAACAGATAATAGAAAATATATTATCAAACAATTTTTTTATTTGTTTAAAATTTTAAAATAAAAAATTATTTTGAAGACAAAACAACTAATTAAAATGCCCTTAATAGTTTATGATATTAGAGACAACGCCTGAACTAGACTAACTAGATTCTCCGTTGTCATACTAAGTGACAAATTAAGCTATGCAAAATTTACAGGGCAAAAATATAATGAAAGATGCATGTGTAAAAAATTAAACATTGATTTGAAGGTACACATATAAATTATATATATCATTAATTGTAACGTTATTCATCAATTATATAAGTTTTTCTTTTCCATTTTGGATATCATTTTTCCCTAATAATGAAAGCTTCATGTGTGCGTGAAAATTTCATGCAGAATAATATTAAAATAGATAATGACAGTTTTACAACAGTGGCGGACGCATGATCCTAAACCAGCTGGGGTGTGTTTTTTATATACAAATAATAAAACACATTGCATATAATTATATTATTTTTAAATAATTAGATTTAACAGAAAATGATTTTATTAAATTTATCTTATTTGTTGTTTAAAAAAATTATGTCAGGCAAATATTTGTTACTTCCTTATAACTTCATTTTCCTTTCAAAATGCATAAAATTTTCAATCTGCTAATTTGAAATCAAGTTTTAACATTAAAAATAATTTTAATGATTACAAGTAATTAAGAGGATCATAAATTTGAAAACATATTTTAAACAAAGGTGCATAAAAATAAATGATTTTATGGAATAAAATTATGCGAAGTAAATGAAATTTTTGAATTGAAAGTAAGTACTAAAATATTTTGCTTTGTTATAATATTTTCCTGCTTTAATTTTTAATTTGTCGAAGCAAACAAACAATTTTTGAGAATTTTAAAATAATATTATATTTTATTTGATGATTTTTCCCTTTTCCAATTTCCACTAAAAATTGTTGTCTTTTCCAAAACGCATCTCCCAGCTCTCTCTCTCTCTCTCTCTCTCTCTCTCTCTCTCTCTCACACACACTCACATTTTCAAGCTAATAAGATATATTCTCATTTGATGATTAAGAGATGAGGAAGGGAACTGATACACCTATCAGTACTATGCACACCCTCAAATCAATGTAGATCGGCCGCTTTTTACAACATACAGGAGAACAGGAAACTTTTTATTAAAAAAGAAAAAAAATTACCTTCACTCACTCTAAGTTACATGTTAATATTATATTAAGATATTGCAATCATATCAAAATTAAGATCTAAACCAAATTATTATAAAAGAAGGAAGTGACGTTAATCAATGATAATGATAATATAATAGGGTCAAGATAAAGCTGGTGAATAATATATTATTTAGTTCATATTAAATTCAAACATGGCATGTAGCTCAAATGGTAGAGTGACTATTCTAATTATCGAGGTTTGAATCCTCACATCTCCATTTATTTCCTTTTTTTCTTATTTAGTTGGAGGACTAGATAACATAACTTCTTTTACTGGTAAAATAGAGAGCTAATTAACAATGAGAGAGAGAGAGAGAGAGAGAGGCTCCTTGTAGGGGACTTATGCAAGATGAATAAAGCAATTAGAGAGGCAGCTTTATAAGAAATTTGGGATACTTTTCTAGGGTAATTGCAAAACCAAAATATGTTGAGTATCAAAGATGGTTTAGATCTTTATTAGAAACTTGGATTAAGAAAAGTTATTTTCAAATTAAACAGAAACAATTAAGAAAAATGATTATGCCAGACAAAGAGGCATTCTATGACCATGTTTTAAGGGGAGCTAAATCCTGTATCAACTCACTCACACAAAATGCACAATTTTCTTATACCATTAAACATAAGTTCTTACGGAACTTTTCATAAAGTATTTAGTTATTACGAGTTATGATTTTATCAATGAACACACGGATCTAGGTTCATCCTTGTTGTCTTTTACTGTAATCATTTTGCCTCCAATTGAGTATTTAAAAAAAATGAAGCTAAAATTGTAAAAAGAGGAGAGGATAACTTATTTATTAAATATTTAACTAGAGTGAATAAATAATTTAATTTTTATTCTTATTTAACTATTGAAATAGAAGTGTCTCGACGTTTTTTTTTTCTTTTCTTTGTTTTTTTTTTACAACGTTCTCTTATAATATTCTTTTTGGCAAAACAACATCTTTAGTTTTCTATTTTTTTTTTTGGGCAAAATCCCTTTCCAATAACTTTATAAGGCTATCAATGGGTTGCAAACAAACATGACTAATATATCTCTTAGAGAATTTATCAATTGGCATTCTCAATAATTGATAGTTGATAATTGATAAGATTTATAAGCAGTAGAAGTTCTTCAAGTCAATGATAAAATGAAAAACAAATATACAATCTCCCTGCAATTGCAAGAAACCTTATTTAAAAATTAAGTGTAAAGATCAAGACAAGCGTTCTTGTATTTTTACAAAGAAAAAGTCTCATTTTTCACTAGCATAAACATTAGTCAAGGAGGTCATATAGTAAAAAGGGAAAGTATTTATACTTCTTCAAGATGCATCCTCCTTACTTAAAAAATTCAGACAAATGTTATATATGAAAATCGGGTTAAAGTGTAATTTTATATCTAAACTATTCTCAGATGAACAGTATTGCTTTTAAGCTATTTATTGTAGCATTATTGCCTCTAAACTAATTAAATTGGAACAATATTGTCTTCGTCGTTTAAACCTCTATTATTGTATTTAGTAGAACCCACTTTTTATGGGTTAAAATACATTCTTTCCCCTAAACTATTATCAAAGAACAATGTCCCCCTTAAATTAATTAAATGCGAGCAATGTTGCCCTTATCATTTAAAAATTATAAACATCATTAAATAGAGAGAGATAATAAAAAGTACATTTTGTGCTAGTGCTATTCCATTCACATCCTTTCTAACTTTCAATATTCATATAAAAGCATTTATTTATGTTATGCTATTTCTCACCAACATTTCAACGAGAACTATACATTGAGAAGAATCTCAATTTTGTACTAATTTTCTTCAGTGACAAATATGAAAATAGTCAAAGTATAAATTACAATGACAACACTACAATAAGAGCTCTTGATCCAACAAAAAACATATAAACAACATTTCCTGAGTAAAAGGGTTGCTTCTTATCATCTTGAGTAGATTAGTCTACAAAATTGACTACCATAAATATATATAGTCTCTTATTTGCATTATAACAAAAAATCCTATGCATAGACCATCATAAAGTGGTAACCCAAAAACAAATTCAGCAACTGGAATTCACAGTCTGGTTAAAATCCTGACCTGATTCAATGTTAACTAGAGAAAAATAATGAAAAATGAGTTTCACTAGCTACAGTTAATAAACATTTATGATTTTTAAATGTCAAGGGCAACATTTTCCCTCTAAGAAAAGTTTATGAGTAAAATTATACCTTAATTCATAAAAAGTGAGTATCGCTAACCACAGTAACGAACATTTAAATGGTGAGGATAATATTGTTCTGATTTAATTAGTTTAGGGGCATTATTACTACGATGAATAGTTTAGGGATCACATTGTTCCTTTGAAAATAATTTAAAGACAAAATTGCATCATAACTCACAAAAATTGGAACATTTTGCTAGAAGAAGTACTTAAAGTATATGAGATGAAGTCTGTAAAATATAAGTAAAGACTTTTTTCTTTACAACCTTGTTGGATAGTCTTGTAACAAAAATCTCGTATATAATATTCCATCATGTTATTTTCTCTAAAAAAAATTTATATTCTCTTGAAATACTAATATTTTACTTTTGTCAACAGGTATTCAGATATGCTCTGTATTTATCTTTTTGGAAGACCATGTGTATCATAAAGAATCTAGTTATGATCTATTAAAGATGAGCTTCTCATCTTACATTTTTTAGAACAAATTCTGAAAACAAAAAATTAAAAAAATCTATTCCAATAAAGTAGTGAAATAAAGGATGAAAGAACTATTTATTTTATTAATATAATTGTTATTAATGAAAATGTGATATTTTTAATCTTCTCTCTAATTTTGTAAAACAAAAAGTAATAAAACATGATAAAGATATTCAGGTTTTTTGATTTTTCAGAACAACTTTTAATTTTTTTTTTTTTTAAAACAAATAATAGAAAACAAATTTTCAAAATAAAAAACTGTTTTGGAAACAATTAATACAATATACCCTTGAACTTTTTTGGTATTATAGCCAACTCGAGATTCAACATTACCTTTTTTAGACTAATTTTCATGTCAAATTGCGAGTGAAAAAGTCAATTGTCCTAAGTCACCCAAACTTGCATGAAAATGAAAAATAGGAAAAAGAAAAAGCAAAAACTTATCTTAATTATACTCGCTTAACATGTGAAAACAAATTTGAACTTATCCCTCCCTTCAAAACACAGAACACTATGTAGGGGCTGTAATTTAAGTCAAACCTAACAATTATTTGAATAAATATTGAAAAATTTAAGGTCGGACTTAAAAAAGATATTATTTATTTTTAAAAAAATAAAAAAAATTAAAATTGGTTCTGAAAAATTAAAAGTTGTCCTAGACAATTTTACTTACGCTGGAGTAAGTTCATATAGGGACATACGCCAACATGCAAATTTGATCCTTATCTATGGGCCAGTGAAAAATCACAAAAAAGTCTGATCCTTATCGTAATTACTTCCAGCTTTTACTACCTTTCCTCTCAAATGCACACATTTTAAGTAACTTGATAGCGTAAAAGCATTTATTTTGAAGAATTTGTCAAACAAGAAAATAGTAATAAAAACATTAAATATTTAGCCAAACACAGACCCCTTTTTTGGATGAAAATTCTTCGAAAGGAAGCTGTTTGAAAACAATAATATATATGAACTCGACATATAAAAAACAGGGAAATCAAAGGGCGCTTGGTCTATGTTTTCTTTTTTTTTTGTTTTTAAAAAACTGTTTTGTAATATAGTATTCAAAATTACTTTTCAAAATAAAAAATAAAAATCCTTTTAGTTACATTAATTTAAAAAAAATTTAGAATTAAAAAATAAACTGATAGTGATAGTTATAGGAGGTTAATAGTGGTGATTTCTGATAGAAATTAATCGAGGTAATTGGAATTTATAATAATCAAATATAGTGTATTTTAAAAACAAGAAAAATAAAATAAAAATAACTTGAGGTTGTTATCATTTTTTGTTTTAAAAATAAAAAAATGAAAACAGTTTTGGAAACAATTAAATAAAAAAAAGGGGTACATATTTTCAAAATTCTCAATAAAATTTGAAAACAAAGAATTAATTAAGTTTAAGCCATCAAACTTTATACCTTTACTTTCTCAGGGTAAATTAAACCTATCAAACACAAAATCTCCTCCAGCTTTATCATAATCAAAATCAGGGTCAATATATTTCTACGTGTTTGATTCTGTTTTTGTTTTTATTATGTTCTTAAAACAATTCTATAGAGTAATTTTTTAGAACAAGTTTTAAAAGCAAGAAATTATAAAAAAAATTATATGTTTGAATCATTATTTTGAAAAACATAAGTAGTTAAATGACGATGGAAAATAAATATTTATTTTACTAATATAAATGTCAATAATAAAAACATGATGTTTTCTATCTTTTCCAAACTTTAGAGCACAAAAAATAATAAAACATCAGATAGATATTCTAATTTTTCCATTTTTTAAAATAATTTTTAATTTTTTTATAACAGAAAATAGAAAATACATTATCAAACAATTTTTTTATTTGTTTTAATTTCAAAATAAAAAATTATTTTGAAGAAAAAAACAACTAATCAAAATGCCCTTAATAGTTTATGATATTAGAGACAACTCCTCAACTAGACTAATTAGATTCTCCGTTGCCATACAAAGTGACAAATTAAGCTATGCAAAATTTACAGGACAAAAACATAATAAAAGATGCATGTGTAACAAATTAAACACTTGATTTGAAGGTATACATGTAGATTTTATATATATCGTTAATTGTAATATTATTCATCAATTATATAAGTTTTTTTTCCAATTTGGATATCATTTTCCCCTAATAATGAAAGCTTCATGTGTGTGGGTGAAAATTTCATGTAGAACAATATTAAAATAGATAATAACAGTTTTTAAAACCAGTGGCGGACGCATGATCCTAAACCAACTGGGGTGTATTTTTTATATGAAAATAATAAAACACATTGCACATAATCATATTATTTTTTAATAATTAGATTTAATAGAAAATGATTTTATTAAATTTATCTTAATTTTTTGTTTTGAAAAAATTATGTCAAGTAAGGATTTGTTACTTCCTTATAACTTCATTTTCCTTTCAAAATGCATAAAATTTTCAATCTACTAATTCAAAATCAAGTTTTAACATTGAAAAATAATTTTAATAATTAAAAATAATTAAGACGATCATAAATTTCAAAACATATTTTAAACAAAGGTGCATAAAAAATAAATGATTTTATGGTATAAAATTATGCAAAGTAAATGAAATTTTTGCATTGAAAGTAAATATTAAAATCTTTTGTTTTGTTGAAATATTTTTTGTATTAATTTTTACTTTGTTGAAGCAAACAAACAATTTATAAGAATTTTAAAATAATATTATATTTTATTTGATTGTTTTTCCCTTTTTCCAATTTCCACTCACCATTGTTGTCTTTCCCAAAACGCACCTCCCAGCACTCACTCACTCTCTCTCTCTCTCTCTCTCTCTCTCTCTCTCTCACATTTTCAAGCTAATTAGATATATTCTCATTTGATGATTAAGAGATGAGGAGTGGCAGTGATACATCTATCAGTACTATCCACACCCTCAAATCAATGTAGACCCGCCATAATTTACAGCACACACGAAAACAGGAAACGTTTTATTAAAAAAGAAAAAAATTACCTTCACTCACTCTAAGATGCATGTTAATATTATATTAAGATATTGCAATCATATCAAAATTAAGAGCTAAACCAAATTATTATAAAAGAAGGAAGTGACGTTAGTCAATGATAATGATAATATAATAGGGTCTAGAAAATGCTAGTGAGTAATATATTATTTAATTCATATTAAATTTAAATAAGGGGATATAGCTCAAATAGTAGAGTGATCATTGTAATCATTGAGGTTCGAATCCTCGCATCTCCATTTACTTCCTTTTTTTACTTATTTAGTTAGAGGACTAGATGGCATAACTTCTTTAAATTTGGGATGCTTTTCTAGTATAATTGCCAAAAAAAAAATGTTGAGTATCAAAGATGGTTTAGATCTTTATTAGAATCTTGGATTAAGAAAAGTTATTTTCAAATTAAACAGAAACAACTAAGAAAAATGATTATGCCGTATTGACTTGTTTACACATAATGCACATTTTACTTATGCCATTAAACATAAGTTCTTATAGAACCTCCCATAGAGTGTTTAGTATTATGAATTACGATTTTATCAATGAACCCGCGGATCTGGGTTGATCCGTGCTGTCTTTTACTATAATCATTTTGCCTCCTATTGTGCATTCCAAAAAAAAAAAGAGCTAAATTATAAAAAGAGGAGAGTATAACTTATTTGTTAAATATTTAACTAGAGTAAATAAATAATTTAACTTTTATTTTTACTTAATCATTGAAATGGAAGTGTCTCCGTTTTTTTTTTGGGCAGTGTTCTCAAATTAGTTCTTATAATATTCTTTTGGCAAAACTACATCTTTACTCTTTTAATTTTTTTTTTGTTCGCAAAATCCCTTCCTAATAACTTTATAAAGCTATCAATGGGTTGCAAACAGACATGACTAATATATCTCTTAGAAAATTTATCAATTGTCATTCTCGATAATTAATAATTGATAAGATCTATAAGCAGTAGAAGTTCCTCAAGTCAATGTAAAATGAAGAACAAATATACAACATGCCTGCAATTGCAAGAAACCTTATTTGAAAATTAAGTGTAAAGATCAAGACAAGTGTTCTTGCACTTTTACAAAGAAAAAAATCTTATTTTTCACAAGTATAAACATCAATCAAGGAGGCCATACAGTAAAAAGAGAAAGTACTTATACTTCTTTAAGATGCATCCTCCTCATTTAAAAAAGTCAGAAAAATTTTATCTACGGAAATTGGGTTAACGTGCATTATTACCCCTAAACTATTCTCAAAGAAGTAATATTACTATAAAACTACTCATTATAGTAATGTTGCCCCCAAACTAATTAAATTGTAGCAATGTTACCCTTTCCGTTTAAACATCCATTATTGTAGGTAGTGGGATCCACTTTTTATGAGTTAAAGTGTAATTTTTCTCCTAAACTATTCTCAAAGATCAATGTCCTCTCTAAACTAATTAAATCTGAGCAATGTTGCTCTATCATTTAAAAATTATAAACATTTATTAATCAAAGAGAGATAATAAAAAGTACTTTTTGTACTAATGCCACTATATTCACATCTTTTTGAACATTCAATTTTCATGTGAAAGCATTTATTTATGTCATGATATTCTCTACCAACATTCCAACGAGAACTATACATTAAGAAGAATATCAATTTTTGTACTAATTTTCTTTAATAACCAATATGATGAGAGTTGAAATATAAATTCACACTAATAATACTACAAGATAAACTCTTGATCAAACAAAAAGCACATAAACAACATTTTTGGATAAAAAGGTCACTTAATATCATCTTGAGTGGATCGGTCTACAAAATTGACTATCATAAATATATATACTCTCTCATTTTCATTATTAACAAAAAAGCCTATACATATACCATCACAAAAAAGGTTACCTAAAAACAAATTCAGCAACTGAAATCCTACAGTCTATTGAAATTCTGACCTAATTTAATGTTAACTAAAGAGAGATAATAAAAAGTGTGTCCTACTAGCTACAACTGAAAGACATTTATAATTTTTAAACAGCAAGGACAATATTTCTTCTTTGAAAATAGTTTAGGGGCAAAATTACATTTTTAACTCATGAACAATGGGTCCTACTAATTACAATAACGGATGTTTAAATGGTTATGACAACGTTGCTTCAATTTAAATAGTTTAAGGATAATATAGCTATGATGAGTAGTTTAAGGGCAACATTACTTCTTTGAAAATATTTTAATGGCAAAATTGCATCATAATCCAAGAAAATTGGAACATTTTGCTAGAAGAAGTACTTAAAGAATATGAGATGAAGCCCGTAAAATATAAATAAAGACTTTTTTTCTCAACAGCATTGGTGGATAGTCTTGTGAAAAAAAAAATCTTGTATATAATATTCCATCATGTTATTTTCTCTAATTTTTTTTAATTCTCTTGAAATACTAATATTTTACTTTTGTCAACAGAGATTCAATTATGATCTGCATTTATCTTTTTAGAAGAACATGTGTATCAAAAAGAATCTAGTTATGATTTATTAAAGATGAGCTTCCCATCTTACATTTTTTAGAACAAATTCTGAAAACAAAAAATAAAAAAAATTTGAATAAAGTAGTGAAATAAAGGATGAAAGAACTATTTATTTTATTAATATAATTTTTATTAATGAAAAAATGATATTTTTTATCTTTCTAATTTTGTAAAACCAAAGGTAATAAAACATCATAAAGATATTCAGGTTTTTTAATTTTTCAGAACAAATTTTAAATTATTTTATTTTTAAAAACAAATAATAGAAAACAAATTTTCAAATACGTTTTTTAATTTTAAAATAAAAACTGTTTTGGAAACAATTAATCAAATATACCCTCAATCTTTTATCGTATTAGGGCCAACTCAAGACTCAACATTAACTTTTTTTAGACTAATTTTTATGTCAAATTGCCAATGAAAAAGTCTATTTGCTAAATCACCTAAACTTGTATGAAAATGAAAAAAGGAAAAAGAAAAAGAAAAAAACTTGTCTTAATTGTACTTGCTTTACATGTGAAAACGAATTTAAACTTATCCCTCCCTTCAAAACACATAACACGATATAGAGTCCATAATTTCATCCAAATCTTATAGCTTAGCAAAATAAAATTGAAAAATGTAAGGTCAAACTTAAAAAAACTATTATTTATTTTTAAAAATAAAAAAAATTAAATTTGGTTCTGAAAAATTAAAAGTTGTCCTAGACAATTTTACTTATGCTGGAGTAAGTTGATATAGGAACATACGCCCACATGCAAATTTGATCCTTATATATGGGCCAATGAAAAATCACAAAAAGGTCTGATCCTTATCGCACTTACTTCCAACTTTTATTGCCTATCCTCTCAAATGCACACATTTTAAGTAACTTGATAGTGTAAAACCGTTAATTATTTACCCAAACATAGACACCTTTTTTGGATGAAAATTCTTCGAAAGGAAGGTGTTTGAAAACAATACTATAGATAAACTCGATATATAAAAAACAGGGAAATCAAAAGGCGCTTGGTTTATGATTTCATTTTTTGTTTTTAAAATTTTTTTTATAATATAGTATTCAAAATTGTTATTCAAAATAAAACAAAATAAAAATCCTTTTAGTTATATTAATTTAAAAATAATTTTAGAATTAAAAAATAGACTGATAGTAGTGTTTATAGGAGGTTAACAGTGGTAATTTATAATAAAAATTGATCAAAGTAATTATAATTTTTAATAATCAAATATAGCATATTTTGAAAATAAAAAAATAAAATGAAAACAACTTGAGGTTGTTTCTCAATTTTTGTTTTAAAAAATAAAAAAAAAAGTTTTGAAAACAATTAAATCAAAAATACTTATCTAAACAAGTTTGAAAATTTTTCTGTTTTCAAAAATATTAAACAAATTTTAAAAACTGAAAAAAGAAGGCTACAAACCTATCATGAATGTATATGCTTCTGTGAGAGTCATGATTTCTACTAACCTAAATCTTTATAAAAATAGGTTTAAACAAGTGGTATACTAAGCTCAGCCTATATTATTGGCTCTGTCACCATCATGTATATAATTTTTTTCATTTTAAATATCATTTTCCTGCAATAATGAAAGCTTCATATATATAAAAATATAGATAGGAAAATTTCATTTAGAACAAAATTAAAATAAATCATGACAATATTACAACATCATATACGAGAAAAGGAAACTTTTTGTTGTAAGAAAAAATTACCTTCAGTCAGTCTGGTATACATGTTAAGATTATGTTAACTAAGACATTGCAATCACATCAAAATTAAGAACCAAACCAAATTATTGTAAATGGAGGAAGCGGCGTTAATTAATGATGATAATATAATAGGGTGAAGAAAATGTTGTGTCTAATATATCATTTCGTTCACATTAGATTCAAAGGGGGGATGTAGCTCAAATGGTAGAGCGATTGATGCACTTACTGAGGTTCGAATCCTCGCATCTCCATTTATATTTTTTCCTATTTGGCCAGAGGACTTGTTGATCTCATAACCTCTTTTGTTAGAAAACTAGAGAGCTAATTAATAATGAGGGAGAAGCTACTTGTAAGAGACTTACACGGGATTAATAAGACAATTAGAGAGGCCACTTTATAAAAAAAAAAAACTCATATACTTTTGCAGTATAATAGCAAAATAAAATATTGACCACCAAAGAATAGTTTAGATCTTTGTTGAAATTATGGTGTCAAAAAAGTTATTTTCAAATTCAAAGGAAATAAAGTTTAAAAATGAAAAATTAATTAAGTTTAAGCCATTAAACTTTATGCCTTTACTTTCTCAAGGTAAATTAAACCTATTAAATACAAAATCTTCTCTAGGGTTTTCAAAATCAAAATCACATTCAACATATTTTTACATGTTTTGATTTTGTTTTCTGTTTTTATTATGTCCTTAAAACAATTCTATAGAGTAATTTTTTACAACAAGTTTTAAAAACAAAAATTGAAAAAAATTATATATTTGAATCATTATTTTGATAAACATATATAAAATAGTTAAATAAAGATTGAAAATAATTATTTATTTTACTAATATAAATGTCAATAATGAAAAGATGATGTTTTCTATTATTTCTCTAACTTTAGAGAACAAAAAATAATAAAACATCAAATAGATATTCTGATTTTTTTTTCATTTTTCATAACTTTTAAATTTTTTTATAACAGACAACAGAAAATACATTATGAAACGATTTTTTTATTTAATTTAATTTTCAGAAAAAAAAATATTCTGAAGACAAGAAAGTTAATCAAAATGCCCTAAATATTTTATGATATTAGAGTCAACTCAACGCTCAACTATAGCCTCACTAGATTCTTGGTTATCATACAATGTGACAAATTAAGCTATGCAAAATTTATAAGGCAAAAACATAATGAAAGATGCATGTGTTGAAAATTAAATACTTGATTTAAAGGTAAGCATATAGATTATATATATATATATATATCATTAATTGTAACATTATTCATCAATTATATAATTTTTTCTTTTATATATATATATATATATATGTATATATGTATGTATGTAGATGAAAATTTCATGTAGAACAGTATTAAAATAGATAATGACAGTTTTACAACAAACGCGAGAAGAGGAAACTTTTCACTAAAAGAGACAAAATTACATTCGCTCACTCTAATATACATGTTAATATTATATTAAGATATTGCAATCATATCAAAATTAAGAACTAAACCAAATTATCATGAAAGAAGGAAGCGACGTTAATTAATGATGATGATAATATAATAGGGTCAAGATAAAGCTAGTGAGTAATATATTATTTAATTTGTATTAAATTCAAATAAGAGGATGTAGATCAAATGATAGAGTGGTTGTTATAATTATCGAGGTTTGAATCCTTGCATCTCCGTTTACTTCCTTTTTTTTCTTATTCGGTTAGAAGACTAGATGGCATAACTTCTTTTATTGGTAAAATAGAGGGCTAATCAATAATGAGAGAGAGGGCCCCTTGTAGGGGACTTGCACTACAAAAGGAAAAAGACAGTGCTAATCAATGCCAATCCTGTTGCTAAATGGCTTAGTGACAGAATAAGTTTATTGGCAAAAAAATCATCATTAATAATGAGGTATTTAAAAATTTCAGTGAAATTATAATATTTTGAACGATTATATTATTATTTATATAATTCAAAAGAATTTTATTATCTTTTTTTATATAATAATTATTTATATTTTGTTATATTGTTTAAAAAATTTGTTAGAAAATTTAATATTAAATTGAACAAATATTTTATTATCACCATATATTATAATTTTGTAATATATAATATTTTATATTTTTAAATTATTTTTAAAAAAACATTTTTTATTTTTAAAAAAAATAATTGGGTATGTTGCAAAAAATAAAAATAATTAAATATATAATTTAAATTATTATAATCATTATTAATATATAAATAATTTAAAATAATAAATTATAATTATTAAATTATTTATTTATAGTATAATAATAAATTATATATAAATATATATTATAATCATATAAGAAAATTTAACACAAGTAGTGATGTAATTAGCAATGGAATTATGACCAAAAAGGTTCACAAATGCTATCACAAAATGAAAACAATATATCTTGAAAATTAGTAATAGATATTTTTGTCAAAAAAATTTCATTGCTAAATTATTTTTGACAGTTAAATGATAGAATTTTCAATGGTGAAATATTCTATTGCTAAATTTTTTAGTAAAATTATTTTTGATAGTTTAGCAATGGAATAGTAACTCATTTTTTACCAATGGAATGTTGTATGGCTAAATTCCATTGATAAATTAGTGATAAAATTAGTGATGAATTTGTGATAGGATTTGTTTTTTATTTTTATGTTCTTAAAACAATTATGTAGAGTAATTTTTTTAGAACAGGTTCTAAATTCAAAAATGAAAAAAATATATTTGAATTATTATTTTGACAAACATATCTAAAATAGTGAAATAAAGGCAAAAGAACTATTTATTTTATCAACATAATTGTCATTGATGAAAACATGATATTTTTTGTCTTCTGCTTTTAATGTTGCAAAACAAAAAATAATAAAACAATATAAAGATATTGAAACTTTTTTAATTTTTCAAAACAACTTTTAACTTGTTTTTAGTTTTATAAAATAAATAATAAAAGACACATTTTCAAATATATTTTTAAAATTTTCAAAATACAAAAACTGTTCTGAAAACAATTAATCAAACATACTCTTCATATTTCATGGTATTAGAACCAACTCAAGGCTTAACAACTTTATCTTTTTTCAGTCTAATTTTCATGTCAAATCTCTAGTGAAAAAGTTTGTTGTTCTGAATCACCTAAACTCACCTGAGAATTGGGGAAAAAAAAAAAAAAACTCATCTCAATCATAGTTGCTTGACATGTGGATAGAGATGAAAGTAGGCCAAGCTACCATTAAGAGCCTACAAGCTGGCTTACTTCATATCAAGCCAAGCATATTTACTAAATAAGCCAAGTCAAGTTTAGGCATTTGATTAGGCCTATTTAATTAAATAGGTCAGGTCTATATTTACAAGATCTAACCTACAAATCTTATATTTGGTCAAAAAAAAAATCTACAAATCTTATAAGCTAGCCTATTTACAAGTATTTTATTATATAATATATTACATATATATAATATGTAATATATAATATTTAATTTAAAAATTTTGATATAATTAACTCCACTCCCTTTCTTCAGCCCTTCTCATTCTTCTTTCTAAAACAAAACTCGAAAGTACTAGATATTTCTTCCTTGATTATGTTCTTTTTTATTATATTTTGTATGATAAATTTATTATATACCGGTTTCACCATTTGCTTTTTAATCAATATGTTCCTTATCATTTCTAGTTTATTAGTTATGTTTTCAATTAGATTAGACTTATGCATATATTGATTTCAATTTTGTTATTGTGTTGTAGTTGATAAGTCTTCTTGATTATTATCTTAGTTGGTAAATCAGGCTGTATATAAATAACCTTTAATAATCTTACAATTTATATGAAACCTTTAAAGCTTATTTAAAAAACTTACTTTCAAATATGCTTTTAAAAAGGCTTCCAGGTCAAGTTACGTTTTAGATAGACTCAAAGCTTGAACTGTAAAAAAAGTCTTATATGAGCTTCAAATCAAGCTCAGGCTTCTGATCTATTGCACAAGCTCATGCTTATATTGTCAAAATTTAACTTGGCACAACCATTTTCCACTCTTACATGTGAGATTGAGTTTAAACTTTTCCTTGCATTCAAAGCACTTAACAAAAAACTTAACACTAAATAGAATTTGGTAATTTGAGTAACCTGACGGATCAATTTGAATAAATATGGAAAAAATTTAAGGTCAGACTTAAAAAAAATTGTATATTTTGGAACAGGGCAAAATACCTGAATAAAAGTTTAAATTTTTTTAAAAATATATATTAAATATTAATTAATTATTTAACCAAAAGACCATATATTTGAGAACATTATGACAAATATTTTCTTGGAAAAATAAAAGTATTAATGATGTTATATTTTTATTAATTTTAATATATCAATAATTTAAAATGTATTTTAATATTGATTTTTTAAACTTTATGATCCACAATGTTTTTTTTTGAAAAAAGTTGAATCTTTTACATTGTTTAAGCATTCTAAAAAGTATATTTTATATTTTTTATAATATTAAAAATAATTAATTTTAAAATAAAAATTATTTTAAAATAATACATGAAAAAATGATGATTCAAATATTTTGATACATCGTGAATAAGCCCAAAGCCCAAGACTATTTAGGATTATGAGAAACACGCGTTTTTTACTAAAATATTTGTGCTTCTATGGAAGACGTGATTTCTGCTTGCTTATATGCCTAACCTGATCTATTTATTTCTGCTAAGCAGAATATTATTCAGAATTTTTCATTCTAATAATTGCAGTACATTTTGTTTTTTGCATTCCAATGTTCAATATTGCTTAACAATTGTGATAATAAATGAATCACACTCAACAGCTAAAACGCGCGTTAAGGTTGCCACAATCTTTCATGGAAACTAATAACCAAAGGGGAAAGAGGTGAGGGACGTAACCGTACTATGCCATTGTTTTCTCCCTCTTTTCCACGAAAAGTCCATCAGCCATCAAGCCAAATTATTACAAAAGGAGGAAGAGGCGTTAATGATAACAGTAATATAATACAGTGAAGAAAAAGTTTATGAGTAATATATTATTTTCTTCACATTAAATTAAAACAGGGGATGTAGCTCAAATGGTAGAGCGATTGATGCACTTATTGAGGTTCGAATCCTTGCATCTCTATTTACTGTTATTTTTTCAAAGGACTAGATCGCATAACTTCTTTTGTTGGAAAATTAGTATGAGGGAGAGGCTACTTGTTGGAGACTTGTATGAGATGAGTAAGACAATTAAAGAGACCACTTTATAAGAAAACTAGTATACTTTTCTAGTATAATAGCAAAAACAATGTTGACAATCAAAGAACATTTTAGATCTTTGTTGAAATTTTGGTTTCGAAAAAGTTATTTTTGGATTCAACAGAAACAATTGAGATCATCTAAAAAATTCATGGGAGATTGCACCTTGTCTTTGGGGTTCTGGAAGATATAAGAAAAATGATTAAGAAGAGGTATTCTATGACCATATGTTTAGGGGAGCTAATACTTGTGTTGATTGGCTTATACTTAATGCACATTTTCCTTATTATTAAACATAAGTTCTTGGGCAACTTCCCATAGAATGTTTAGCTATTATTGGTTATGATTTGATCAATAAACCCAAGGATATGGATTCATCCGTATCGTTTTTTTACTCCAATCATGTTGCCTCCTATTTTATTCCCAAAAAAATGGAGCTAAAATCACAAAAAGAGGATAGCATGACTTATCTTTTAAATATTTAACTAGAGATGTATAAATGTAAAAATTGTTTTGTTTGCAAAGTTTCAACTTAGTTCTTATAACATTCTTTTGGCAAAGCTACATCTTTAGTCCTCTAGTTTTTTGTTTGCAAAGTCCTACCTATTAGCTTCACAGATCTATCAATGTGCTTCAAAGAGATATGACTAGTATATCCTCTAGAAAAATCTACCGATTAGCACACTCAGTAATTGATAATTGATAAGCTTAGTGAGCAGTAGAAATTTTTCAAGTCAATAATAAAATGGATAACAAAGCTACAACCTGCTTGCAAAAAGCCCTTATTTGAAAATTAAGAGAAAAGATCAAGACAAGTGTTCTTGTTCTACAAGAAAAAAGTCTCATTTTCATATGTATAAATGTCACTCAAGAAGGCCATACATTAAAGAGAGAAAATCTTTTTGCTTCTTCAAGACATATCCTGGTTATTTAAAAATTAAAAAATAAAAAATAAAACATGTAATATCGAAATCTAGATTTTTACTAAAAATATTGAGTGAAAAATGAGAATATTTTTCATTGATATATCTAATAATAGATATTGTCTCCTTTGTGAACGCTAGATTCTCTGTTATCATACATAGTGACAAATCAAGCTATGCAAAGTTTACATGGCAAAAACTTAATTTAAAGGTAAACATATAGATTATATATATACACAAAATATATTCCTGATTGAATATGAAAAAAATGAATATGTAAATAAAAAATCATTAGTTCTACTTAAAAAACTAATAAACATTCAATAAAGAGAGAAAAATCTTATACGTGTTAGCACAATCCCAACAAAAATTCAACAATCTTAGTAAAATCACAACAAAAAGTTAAATAATTTTGCTCAATTAAATAGACTAAGTTGACTGGGACACCATGAGATAACTAGGTTAGTCTTGATTAACACTATCTCGAATTAGATCATAAACAAATTGGCCAACTGGCCAGTTCACCTAGTTACTAGGTGAATTGGCTAGTCCAATTTGATTTTCCAGATAGGATAAAAAAAGAAAACTAATTCCAAATCATCAAGGTGATTCAATATATAAAAAATAATAGTTTTTCATAAAAAAACCATCAGTATAGCTAATGCACTCACAACAATTTAAATTTAAATGCAAATAAGAGAATCAAATATTTTAACCTAAACTCGCTTAACAAATCAAAGAACCAAAACAATAATTGTTTCACAGTACTATAACAAAAACATTTTAGATAACAAATTCACCAAGGAAACAAAAGGGAAATGGAGTTCATGGCTACAAAACTTATTTTACTTCATAAACTAACTGGGAAAATGAATTGTAGAACATTCATATTTCCTAATTTTTTTTTTTTTAATGTAATTTTTTTAAAAAATTAATATGGGCTGGGGGGTTGTTAGAGCTTGAACTCCTTTTTACATGACCTAATAAGGTGTGCTTAGAAGCTTGGTTATGCACACTAAAAATCCATGCTTTTTTTCCTAAATCCTTATAGAAATAGGTTTAAACGAGCGGCCCACTAAATTCAACCCATATTTCTTGCTCTATGATTGTCAAGTATACAAGGTTTTTCATCTTGGATATTATTTTCCTGCAATAATGAAAGCTTCATATATATATATAGGAAAATTTCATGTAGAACAATATTAAAATAGATCATGATAGTTTTGCAACATCATATATGAGAAAAGGAAACTCTTTATTGTAAGAGAAAAAATTACCTTCATTCACTCTAATATAAATGTTAAGATATGTTAATTAAGACATCGCCATCATATTAAAATTAAGAACCAAATCAAATTATCATAGAGGGAGGAAGTGGCGTTAATTAATAATGATAATATAATAGGGTGATGATAAATTTATGAGTAATATACTATTTTGTTCACATTTAATTCAAAAAGGGAATGTAGCTTAAATGGTAGGGCGATTGATGCACTGATCGAGGTTCAATCCTTGTATCTCCATTTACTTCTATTTTTTTCATATTTGGCCAGAGGACTAAATTGCATAACTTCTTTTGTTAGACTAGAGCGCTAATTAATAATGAGGGAGAGGCCACATGTAGGAGACTTGTACGAGCCAAGTAAGACAATTAGAGATGCCGATTTATAAGAAAATTGGGACACTTTTGTAGTATACTAGCAAATAAATTGTTGGCTATCAAAAAATGTTTTACATCTTTGTTGAAATTTTGGTTTCAAAAAAATTATTTTTGGTTTCAATGGAAACAAGGAGAACATCTAAAAAATTCAAGGGAGATCACACCTTTCTTTGCAGTTATGGAAGATAATGATTATGTGAGACGAAAAGGTATTCTATCACCATATTTTCAAGGGAGCTAATACTTGTGCTAACTAACTAACAAGCATTGCAAACATAAGTTCTTATGAAGCCTCCAACCAAGTGTTTAGTTATTGAGTTATGATTTCACCAATGAACCTATGGATATGGGTTCATCCTTATTGTTTTTTACTCATCATTTTGCCTCCTATTGTCCTAAATCGCCTATGCTCGCACGAGAATGAAAAAGAAAAAAAAATTCTCAATCGCAGTTGCTTGACATTTAAGGATGTTTATAAATTCAGTTTGGAAAGTATGAAAAAAAGAACCCGTCTCAGTCGCAGTTGCTTGACAAGGAAAAAAAAAAGAAGTTCTTGCTCTTTTTAAAGTATGAATTAAATCTGAAGCTCTCCTAGATAACTTCAAGAAGAGATCAGAAGCAGGGTGCTGCATTGAAGCAAAAGCACCAGCAATATTAACAACATTTTGAGAATTGAATTCTCCTACCATGGACAATGCAACCCCTGCAATTCTATCCATTTCCAAAAAAAATAAAGGAGTTTGCCTCCAATTTTGGACAAAACCCAAGTTATATTAGAGATACCTTGTGCAGAGCACTCAGGTAATGCTGTCATTGCAATACTCACAAGCATAGACATCTCTCTTTGTCTAGCAAAAGTCAATCTTCGAGTTTTCATCATACAAACTTTCTCCATGTTCTTAGTAATACGATGAAGAGCAGTGGCATTGTGGCAATATTCAAAGGAGAGAGAGGTTGATGGACTTAAAGCCTTTTGCAAGTGCCATGATAGTTTCAGAGGTAACCTTCGACACTTCTTCTACATAATTTGATCTAGAAAATTGAAGAGTCATAGTATAAAACAACTCCAAAAAGGTGAGAAATTCCTATGCCACATTCCAATCATAGACATTAAGAGGTTTAACTGTACCTTTATCACCATTATGATCACCAAGTTCATCTTCATCCTCCTCTTCCATCCTATCAACATAGCTTGAGTTGGAAGATAGTTTAACTTTCTTTTTGAAGTAGTTCTTGTAATCTTGATCCTCATCCTCCATTCTGTCAAAGACCTTAGTGAACTTAACGGCATTCTATAACATAATGTATGTTGGATTCCACCTATTAAGATAAGCAAAAGATTTAAATGTTAGAAAAAATTGCATATCATAATGCAAACAATCATAATTTAACAATTATGTAAATTAATTGGTGGGACAATCCATGCTAAGAAGACTCTTTGAATTAATTCTCAATTTTTCAACAAGCTTCTTAAATTTTTTAAGCCTATCAGGAGAAGATCTAACAAACTTGATTGCATGCCGAATAAATTCAATAGATTGATTCATATCTTTAAGGCCTTTTGAAATAATTAAATTCAAAATATGAGCAGCACACTACATTTGCAAGAATTCTCCATCACACACTAGACCTCCCAAATCCTTCAAACGCTTTTTTAAAAACACAATAGCAAAATCATTAGAAGAAGCATTATCAACTGTAATTGCAAATACTTTCTCAATACCCTAATAGAGTAAGCATCCCTTAATTTCATTGCCAATTGTATCCCTTTTATGGTTTTTCACCACACAAAAATTCAAAATTCATTTCTGTAATGTCCATTCCTCATCAATCCAATGAGCTGTCAGACATATGTAGTTGGAATTTTAAATTGAAGTCTAACAATCTGTGGTGAGTGACACACGAACTTTAGATTTCTTAAAATACCTTTTCAAACATTTAACTTCTTCTAAATATATCTTGTAGCACAACTTAGCCATAGTGGTGTGAAAATGCCGCTAAAGGTTCTTAATCCTAGTTTTAGAAGAATGGCCAGCAAAATCTTTTCTACAGTAATTGCATTTGGCTCGATGCTCACCTTTTTTGTTTATAAACTTCTCAAAATGATTCCACATTTTAGATGTTGTGCTCCTTTTATGTTTGGAGGGTGGTGCTTCTTCAACTTGGGTAGGTTTATACTCAATGGGTGCTGCAACGGTGGTGGTAGTTTTAGGTTCATAGTCCCCTTTCATAGCTTGCACATTTTCCATAATGAATTTTAAAGTAAAAACTATACAACAACCAAAACAAACCAATCATAGACATATTTAATGTTGGGTGCAGCACATTAACAATCACACATAATACAAATACAATTACCAACAAGCCTTAGAAAGTGGACAATATCTTATGGGAAAGACTAAAGAGTCTCTAGATCAAAATAACAAAAAGGACAAACTTCAACATTCAAAAAATATGCCACCAACAATAAATTAAAGCAAATGTAGAAGTTTGTTTATGAATTTTCAATAGGCTAAATCTATCTAAGAATTTGCTTAAAATATAGAGCTTTGTTTGCTATCAGTGAGAATTATAGGCAAAGCAAAATACTAAACCAATAATAGCCAGCCAAAAAAATTAAACAATATAATCAATATTGTAATAACCCTGACTAAATTTAAAATAAATAAATAAATAAATAGGTTAACTTGCTTAAAGTGTGTTTATATTAGTTCTTGGGATAAATATAATAAGTTAGAGACTTGGTCTAGTGGCAGCTGAGCAAGTCTATGCAGTAGGTCCCAAGTTGGAATCTGGAAGAGAAAAAAAAAAGAGTTAATTTTATGGAAGGCTATTTCAGAAACACACTTTTTCAAGTCTATTTTCAAGAATGCTGTCCCTAATTTCCTTTTCAATTGTGTACTTGATGATTACTAAACAGATCTGGTTGAACTCACTCTATTATTTATGGAAGGCTATTTCAGAAACACTAGACTCGAAAGAGAGATCCACAGGCTTGGGTTCTCTCAGAGCTAAATCTTTCTCAGAAATGGTCAGATACATAGTCAGGGACCCTTTCCAGTCATCATAATTAGTCCCATTGAGATCCTTCACAAAGGATAGTTGCATAAAAGCAGAAACTGAAATCGCAAAACAGAAATTGGGAAATATTAATTATGCGTGCATAACATAATTGTAAAACAGAATTTCCCAACAAGCGATTATCAATTATGCAACTATAATCATGCACCAAGAAGGCTCATATATCATAAAAATTTAGCTTATACAAAAGTCCATACAAAATAATGTATTAAATATTTCCATACTTATATGGTACAACAAATATCTAACACATTAAAGGAGTGCTATTAGCTTATCCTCAAAACCAACCATCAAAATCACATTAATAATGTCACACCTATGGGGTATGTCTATTATCAATGCTACAAGATCTTAAGTATCATCAATAATTCACAAAGTCACAAATTTTATGACCTTAGGATAAAACAAAATAATTTTAAAAGTCCTTAGGGTCTTTTGGGAATTAGGAAACAAATTTAGGACTTAAGTGAAATTTTGAAAGGTAATCAGGGGCAAATAAGTAATTCTAAAAGAGATTTGGGTTAAAATTGCAATTCTAGAAGTTAAGGGGACCAACTTACAATTTTAATAAATTTGTTGGGGTAAATGAGAAAATTCTATAAATTTTGGGCCTAATGAGGTAATTCTATCCTGGGGTCAAAACATAATTAGAGTCTGGAATAAGGGCCGGGCCTGGAGGGCCGGGCTTGGAGGCCCTGTTTAAATAAGGGTTCGACCTTTAAAAATAAATTTTTTTTAAAGTAATCGAGTTTGAGAGCTTGGCCCTGATAAGCCTTGTAAAAAAGGGCTCGGGCTCGGGTAGCCCTTTAAACCCTGTTATATTATTATTATTATTATTATTATTATTATTATTATTATTATTATTATTATTATTATTATTATTATTATTATTTTCTTTGGTGAAACATGTGTTTGAAGCTAATGACCTGCTCACCTGATCCTACACACATTATATTATTATTAATTTTAATTTTTTTTAAATTGATTTAATATAATTTAATAAATATCAGTGTATAGTATAAAATTTCTGATATTTTTTATTTTTCTATAATTATTATGTTGTATATTTATAAAAAATGAATTATTTTTTAACCAAGATTTAAATTTTATTACTAGACTTCTAAATGTGTGTTGTTTAATTTTTAAAAAATTATGAGAATTTTATTTTTTTAATTTCAGAATATTTTAATTAATTTATAATGTTTAATTTTATTTTTATTTTTTTATTTTTTAAAAAAGGGTTTACGTGCCCGGCCCTGAGCTCTTTACATAAGGGTCGGGCTTGAAAAATAAGGTTCAAAATAGAAAACCAGGCTTTAGGGCTCAGGCCCTTAAGGGTCGAGCCCGCCCGTATTCCCAACTCTAAACATAATTAACAGACTCTTCTTTTTTTTTTTGAATCAGGCCTAGATTTCATCCAGGCCCAACACAATGAAACCGGATCCCTAGGATCCGGTTTCGTTTGCGCCGCTAGCTTCTCCCCACCTTCTTTTTTTTTAATATCAGAGATCTGGGCCCATACAAAAATGGGCCCAGAACTCATGGAACCGAATCCTTAGGATCCGGTTCCTGACCCGTTTCTAGGTCTTATCCAGCCGCGAGCTAGAACCAGAGGGAGAAGGGAACCGCTGGCATGAAGCTATTGCCGGACGAGAAGACGAGACAGAAGGATGCTGTCACCGGCAACCAGGGAGACGATGCCGGCGAACCAGGAATACACAGAGGAGAAAAGAAAAAAAAAAGCATCTGTAGCAACTAGAACGACGGCGCAACAGTTGCTACTCCTTCCAACGACGTGAACGCTGAACCACAGAAAGAAAGAAAAAAAATATTCGTCCTAAAACACGAAGATGCAGCTGAGGAGGAATTTTTGTTTTTTGCTTTCATCACAAATATAACAGGATTAAAAAAATCAAAATCCTTAAATTTAATAATAATAAGAGGAGAGAAACCCCATGAATGAACATGGTGAAAAATTTGAGCAAGATTAAAAGAATTTCAATTCAATTAATCATATTGAATTGAGATACTTTAGATTTAACATTTACAACCAAGCTCTGATGCCACGTGTTGGATCTATATATCTCAATTCATATAAATAAATAAAGTAATGTTTGCGTACCTGAAGAATCCATGAGTGTTTGAGAAATCTCGATTACCTCAAGTTTAGGCAGGTACACAACCCACAAGTCCCCAGAGCTTTCAGAGAGTTCGGAGATAATAGAAGTAGAAGAATGAGTCGTGTATTTGCGATTATCGACTGATCGACTTATATAGATCAGATATGTAACTGCCTTATTAAATAATTAGATAATTATATTATCTATTATCTTTGACTTAATCAGTTAAGAGATAGGAAATAACCGACGGCTATTGGATTGTGGGTTGGGCTTCTACCCATTGGGCTCACTTGTGTGGTCCACCTATTACAGTCCACACAAGATCATAAAGACCAAACTATTGGGCTTATTAATTAATGCTAATTCATAAATAATATTCCAACAGAACAAAGATATACAACCTGCATGCAAGAAGCCTTGTTTGAAAATTAAGTGCAAAGAGCAAGCGTTCTTGTTCTTCAAAGAAAAAGTTTCATTTTCACAAGTATAAGCGTTGCTCAAGGAGGCCATACAATAAAAAGAGAAAATATTTACACTTCTTCAAGATGTATCTCGTCATTTAAAAAAAATTCAAATAAATGTTATTTTTGAAAAAAGGGACATTTTGCTAGAAGAAATACTTGAAGAATATGAGTCAAAAGATTTTGAGTGCCAACTTAGAAGGGGAGTGAGAAAAGAAGAAAAAAGAGTCGCAGACATGGCATGACTAACCCTTATTCACAAATGGTGGCTGCTGATTTAGCTCTAAAAGTGTGTAGAGAAATGTGTACGTAGATGTGCAAATAAAAAATGTTCAAAGTAGGTGATGTGAATAATAATGGTCTTGTATAATGTGTATGCATGGCTTTGTTAAGTGTGTCTTTTGTCTTGAAGTGTCTAGTAACCTGTACGTGTCTTTTTTAATGAAAGTGTCTAGTAGTAGTAACTTTGTGTCTTTCGAAGTGTTTTGTGACTTGTATCATTCAACATGGGAATTGCGGTGGAGAGAAAAGGCAAGAGATGAAGTCTATAAAATATAATTATATATAAATAGCTTCTTCTTCTCAACAGCCTAGGTAGATAGTCTTGTAACAAAAATCTCATATATAAAATTCCAGTGTGCTTTCTATATGAAAATTCTCTGATTTCCTTCTATTTTCCTGAAAACTTGCATTACTAATATTTTACTTTTGTCAACAAAGATTCAAATATGTCGTATACTTGCCTTTTTGAAAGAATATGTGCATCAGAAAGAATCTGATTGTGCATATTAAAGATGAGCTTATCAACTTAAATTTTTAAGGGTTTAAATGTTTAGATATAATATCCTAATATGTCCCAAGATCAATGCTGTAATTGAGGCCTTATATATTTGTATTATTGTCTTTCAAGAATAATAAGCTTAGTCTTTAAGTTAATTTGGAAACTTGGGCTTGTTTTGAAGATGAGCTCAAGTTCTAAACTCGGGCTTCTTTGAGTGAATTAAGCTAATTAAAATCTTAAACTCAAATGCAGATAATAAATAGATAAGTTAAAAATGATATCACCAAATTTATTTTAGAAGAGAGTGGAAGAAAATAAACAGTTCATTTATCTTGGTTCAGCCAACCTCTTGCCTACATTCAGTCCCTAAGTCTTGTCACTTCAAATTTTTTACTAAATCTTCCAAGATTGATTTGAGATCTTAAAAGCTTCTATACATAATAGAATCTTCAAGTTTGAAACACTCTCCCTCACTATGGTAATTAAACCACCCACTCAAGGTCCCTAAACTTAGGTCTCTGTTCTCAAGTAGGAAAACAAGTTAAATTAAACAAAGGATGATAACACAAGTAATCATCTTTCTCAAAAGAGTATATTTGTAATCAATGAAGAACACAAGGGAATTAATGAAATTGATTGAAGTAATTGAGAGTCTTTAATACAATAGTATATCACTTCAGTCTCTTAACTTTATCTTCATAAATTAGTCATATTCATAGCGTTTATGTGCAAAGTATACATTAGACTCATTAATCTCCCTGTTGTGTCTTGATCTTTGTTGCATAGAAAAAATTGTTTTTTTATCTGATGCTAATCAAAGCCAACGGTATTAAGTTGCCCACAAAAGATGGAGGAAAGAAGTTTTTCTACCTAGGTTATGTGTTTTAGGCTAAAGCAATTGAAAAACAAAAGTTCTGACATTATTACCATCGAGCACAATTTTGAAAATAAGGATTAGTTTCAAAATTCAAATGAAGAAAATATTAGCTTGGTCAGTTTCGAAATAAAGGAATATTTTTACAATTAATAAATTCACGTGATTTTGGAATTTTTTGATTAAATAAATAATTTCATAAAATTCACAAGTAGTTCAAGAGTTTAGATGTGAAATCCTGAATGAAATATGAATTTATGAGTTATGGGTTCAGGAGAAATCAAATTGAATTTGCAAAAATCTTCTTTCGAAATCAACAGAGTTATCAGAAGTACAAACTTTGAAAGTTATGGCTTAGTTTCAAAGTGAGAAACAATTTTGAAATTTAGGAAAACAGAGAAACTACCAAGAGTTTCGAAGCTCAGGTTTAGTCTTGAAACACTTTCAAAATATAGAGAAAATTTTCGAAATTTAGGAAGAGCTTCGAAATTCGAATTGTGAAAACACAATTATGAATCACTTGTGAAATTCAGGGCATCAGTTTCAATATTCAGGAATAGTTTCGAAATTCTCAAGCAATTTCAATACTCAAATGACAGTTTAAAAATTCTCATATCAGCAACTTTTATATTAGCATAGGAATTTCAAAAGATTAACATAGTTTCGAAACACATTAAGAATTTCACTTTTAAAGCCAAGTTTTGAAATAATATGCATAATTTTGAAAAAGATAAATGACTAAGATCAAGATTAAACCAATTTCGAAAGATAGGAAGAATTTGGAAACCCAGAACAGAGAAGTATGGATTTTGAAAATGGCACATAATTTCGAAATTCTCAATAAAGTTTGAAAACAAAGAATTAATTAAGTTTAAGCCATCAAATTTTCTTTCTCAGGGTAAATTAAATCTATTAAACACAAAATCCTCTCTAGATTTGTCATAATCAAAACCAGGGTCATCACATTTCTACATGTTTGATTCTTTTTGCCGTTTTTATTATGTTCATAAAACAATTCTGTAGAGTAATTTTTTAGAACAAGTTTTAAAAACAAAAAATAAAAAATTATATATTTAAATCATTATTTTGAAAAACATATCTAAAATAGTTAAATAGAGATTGAAAATAATTATTTATTTTACTGACATAAATGTCAATAATGAATGCATGATGTTTTCTATCTTTTTCTCTAACTTTAGAGAACAAAAAATAATAAAACATCAAACAGATATTCTGATTTCTTTCCAGAACAACTTCTAATTTTTTTTAATAACATATAACAGAAAATGCATTATCAAACAATTTTTTACTTTTTTAATTTTCAAAATGAAAAATTATTCTCAAGACTAGAATGTTGATCAAAATGCCCTTAATATTTTATGATATTAGAGGCAACTGAACATTTAACTAGCCTCACTAGTTTTCCGTTATCATACAAAGTTACAAATTAAGCTAGGCAAAATTTACAGGGTAAAAACATAATGAAAGATGCATGCGTAGAAAATTAAATACTTGATTTAAAGGTACATATATAGATTATCTATAGGGAAAATGATAGATAAATCTCAAAAGAATCAGTTAATTTAAATTAAATCTTAAGTGCCAAACTCTAAAAATTTATAAGTTCATCTCTTAATTTTATAATTTTGTTGTAATAAATTTGTAACTTATTTTTTAAGTTTTAACAGGATTGAAGAATAAATAAATTTATTTTTCTGTTAAAATTTAAAATGTAATTTGCAAAATTCATCATAACAAAATTGCAAAATTGCAAACCAAACTTGCAAATTTCTAAAATTTGAAATTTGAAACCTAATTTGAATAAATTAGTTACCTTAAGACCTCTCTATCATTCTCCCTTATATATATCATTAATTGTAACATTATTCATCAATTATAAAACATTTTTCCATTTTGGATATCATTTTCCATAATAATGAAAGCTTCATATATATAAATATATATGAAAATTAGAGAACAATATTAAAATAGATAATGACAATTTTACAACATCCATGAGAAGAGGAAACTTTTTATTAAAAGAGAAAGACAATTTGAGAGGCAGCTTTATAAGAAAATTGGGATACTTTTCTTGTATAATTGCAAAAAGAAAAAATGATGAGTATCAAAGATGTTTTAAATCTTTATTAGAATCTTGATTTAAGACAAGTTATTTTCAAATTAAATAGAAACAATCGAAAGTATCTAAAAAATTTATTAGAGATACTCTCTTTGTTAAAAAATGTAAGGTATTTTTTAAGAAGTTAGATGTGCAAAAATGTAAAACATTTTTAGTCTTTTGAGATATAATCATTACCTTTTTTCTAAAAATGCCCCTATTAATAGTGAATTTATATTTATTATAAGGAGTTTAATAAGAGTAAACATAAAAAATAAAATTAATTTAAAAATAGGTAACTATTTTATTAGAGGGAGAAATTCGATTAAAAATGTCTTACATTTTTTAACGGAAAGAGTAGCACTTCATCTTTGGGGTTGTGCAAGATATAAGAAAAATGATTATGTGAGAAGAAGAGGTTATCTAGACTGTGTTTTAAGGGGAGCTAAATCTTGTGCTGACTGGCACCTTACAAATAATGCACATTTTTATAGACATAAGTTCTTATGGAACCTCCCATAGAGTGTTTGGCTATCATGAGTTATGATTTTATCAATGAACTCATGGATCTGGGTTCATCCTTGCTATCTTTTACTATAATCATTTTGCCTCCTATTGTGTATTCCCAAAAAAAAAAAGAGCTAAAATTATACAAAGAGGGGAGCATAACTTATTTATTAAATATTTAATGAGAGTAAATAAATAAATTTTTTTTATTTTTATTTAATTATTGAAATAGAAGTGTCTCTGTAATTCTTTTTTTTTTTTGGGCAATGTTCTCAACTTAGTTTTTATAATATTGTTTTAGCAAAACTAAAACTTTAGTCTTATATATATATATATATATATTTTTTTTTTTGCTTGCAAAGTCCCTTCCTAACTTTATAGAACTATCAATGGGTTGCAAACAAACATGACTAATATCAATGGCGAAGCCAAGAGGCAAAATCATTTACATATTCATGATTTAAAAAAATAAAAAAATATATTTAATAATTACATATCTTATAAATTTTCTTTACGTGATTTCATATTTTGGAATCGTTAAATAATCAGCTCATTGTCAATGCTTTCAAATATATCTTTTTTAATATAAGTCAGGAGATAATCATTCATCCATGGATTCCTTATTTGATTGTGCAACCAAATTTTTATAAACTTTATAATAAAAAAAGCTCTTTCAATTGTTGCTGTGACAATAAGTAATACCATTGCTAATTTCAAGAGAAGATAAACTAATGAATAAACAATGTGTCTTTTAATTTCAAATAATTTTTTAACAAATTTGTTTTGAGATTTCAAACAACATAGGCGAGATTATTTTTTTTCTTATTTTCTTAAAGGTTTAATAAATGTTAATTTTTTATAAAATAATATTACTATTTGGATATATTGAAATTGTGGACTAAAATTTATTAGGCTTTTGAGTTAAAAAAATTAATTTTGGATCTAAGTTAAAAAAATAATATTAAATGGTTTAAAATGCAAACTATGAAAAAGAAAAGGTGCAAAATATAAATACTTATACTCCCATTCCTATGTGAGTACTTTTTTTCGTTTGAGGTGCAAATACATGTGGCTCCACCACTGACTAATATATCTTTAAGAAAAATTTATCAACTAACATTCTCAGTAATTGATAATTGATAAGATCAATGACCATCAAAAGTTCTTCAAGTCAATGATAAAATGAAGAACAAAGGTACAACATGACTGCAACTGCAAGAAACCATACTAGGAAATTATCTGTAAAGATCAAGACAAAGTGTTCTTGTTCTACAACGAAAGTCTCATTTTTCACAAGTATAAACATCACTCAATAAGGTCATGCATTTAAAAGAATATGAGATGAAGTTTGTAAAATATAAAGACTTTTTTATCAACAGCCTTGATGGAAAATCTCGCATATGAAATTCAATTGTATTTTTCTTTATGAATTTTCTCTAATTTTTTTATATTTCTCTTAAAATATTAATATTTTACTTTTATCAAGAGATTCAAGTATAACTTGCACTTGTCTTTTTAGAAGAAAATGTGCATAAAAAAGAATATGGTTATGATTCATTAAAGATGAGCGTCTCAGCTTACTTTTTAAGGCTTTAGCTTTTAATGTTTAGATATAGTACTCTAACAAGGCCCAAGATTAACGTTGTAAATGAGGCCTTAGTTGTATTATTGTCTTTGAAACATGATAAGCTTAGTCTTTGAATTGATCTGGAAACCTAAGGCTTGTTTGGATTTTTTTTCTATTTTTATGTTCTTAAAACAATTATGTAGAGTAATTTTTTAGCACAAGTTCTAAACACAAAAAATGAAAAAAAATATATTTGAATTATTATTTTGAAAAACATATCTAAGATAGTGAAAGAAAGGATAAAAGAACTATTTATTTTATTAACATAATTGTCATGGACAAAACATGATATTTTTTGTCTTCTCTCTAATAGTGTAGAACAAAAAAATAATAAAACATCATAAAGATATTGAGGTTTTTTAAAATTTTTCAAAACAACATTTAACTTTTTTAATTTTTAAAATAAATAATAAAAAAGTTTTCAAATAATTTTTTTAATTTTTAAAATAAAAAAACTGTTATGGAAACAATTAATCAAACATACCCTTAATCTTTTATGGCATTAGAGCCAGCTCAAGGCTTAACAACATTACCTTCTTCAAAACTAATTTTCATGTCAAATTGCCTGTTGTCCTGAATCACCTAAACTCACATTTCTAAACTAATTTTCATGTCAAATCGCCTCTTGTCCTGAATCACCTAAACTCACACGAGAATGGGATTTAAAAAAAAAAAAAAAACTCATCTCAATTGCAAATGCTTGACATGTGACGATGTGAGATCAAGTTTAAATTTGTCCCTGCCTTCAAAGCACATAACAAACACATAATACTAAACAAAGTCAGTAATTCAAGCCAAACTTAATAGACCAATCTGAATAAATCTAAAAAAATTTAAAGTTAGGCTCAAAAAAAATTATATATTCTCCAATGGGCCCAAATACCTTAATAAAAGTTTAAATTCTTTTAAAAAATATATATTAAATATTAATTAATTATTTCATTTTTAGCTTTTTTTTTAATACCAAAAGACCATATATTTGAGTACATTATGACAAATATTAATATTTAAAATATATTTTTATATTAATTTTTAAACCTTAAGACCCATAACTTTTTTACGAAAAAAAAAGTTGAATCTTCTACACGTATATTTTATTTTTTATAATAATAAAAAAATTTATTTTAAAAGAATTTATTTTAAAAAAATATGTGAAAAAATGATAATTCAAGTATTTGGGTACAACTCAAGTAAGGCTAGCTATATGGGCTTTTAGGCCAAACTTAGAAAACCTTAGCCCAAATTAGACCCAACTTAAATAAGTTGGTTGCCAAAATATTAACTCTAACAATACATTATCATGATTTGTTCTTCTCAAAGTAACCCTCAAATCATCATGCACTACAATTCTATGCGATAACATACTTGACAATGTGTAACATTCTGGAAGATATAATAATGTCAATAACACGCGTGAAAAGATTCTACTTGGAATGGTCACATAGGGTAAAATCATATCATACTTTATCGTCTACTGAAAGTTCTCATTAAATGTAGATTTCTTTTGTCACAAACTCAAACCTATTTTATAATTTATTTTTACTTCACCACCCCATACATCAACTTACAATAATAAACTCATTTATTCCCTTCTGATAGAGCACAATGGCGTCTTGCAATCCATGTAACTGACCCCACCTAATGGGATAAAGGCTTGTTGTTGTTGTTGTTGTCGTTGCCCCACCTAATGGGATAAAGGCTTGTTGTTGTTGTTGTTGTTGTTGTTGTTGTTTTCTTAAGTTCTAATATTATTTTCTCAATTGAAATTAACTTACTCTGGCATAAGTAAATTACCTAGGATTAATAATATAGGAGCGTACGCCACCATGCAACTTTGATCCTTGTCTATGAGCCAATGAAATATCACAAAAAAGGTCTGATCCTTCTCGTAATTACGTCCAACTTTTATTATCTATCCTCTCAAATACACACATATTAAGTAACTTGACAATAAAAAGCATTTATTTTGAACAATTTGGCAAACAAGAAAATTGTAATAAAAACACTAAATATTTAGCCAAACACAAGCCTTTTTTGGATGAAAATTCTTCGAAAGGAAGTTATTTGAAAACAATAAAGATAAACTCGATAAAAAAAAAAAAGTAGGGAAATCCAACCTATCATTAGCGCACATGCTTCTATGAAAGACGTGATTTCTACTAATTTATATGTCTAACTTGATCTATTTATTTCTGATAAACAGAATATTACTCAAAATTTTTTCATTCTGATAAAAGCAGTACATTTTTATTTTTTGCTTTCCAATTTTCAATATTGCTTAACAATTGTGATAATAAATGAAGGGAAAGCATAACTGTTGATCCATGTACTTTGCTCATGTTTTGTTATAGGTCCTTGCATTTTTTTTTTTTTCAATGTTTTGGATTCCTACACTTTCATTTTTCAGTGTTCTGAGTCCCTCCAAGGTATCTAAAAAGTTTATGTTTTCTCATAAATGAATTAACTCAACAGCTAAAACGAGCTTTAAGGTAGCCACAATCTCCTATGGGTACTAGCAAGGGGGGAAAAACAAGACATTCATTTCCTAATGAGGGTAACATAAGAAGAATCTCATTTAACGGACACTTTTAACAAATATACATGCCCCTTCAAAAATTTTTGACCATCAGAAGTCAACTCAAGATACATATCTTAGCATGATTGACAGAAAGATCTAGATGATCATTTTACCTCTGTCAATGTAGGGTTTGCACATCCTTCGTCCATATGTTTTCTCAGAATTTCTCTAAGATACTCAGCTTGTTCGAATGACCCTTGAAGTTCCTCCCACTACAAGAAAAAACAAAGTTACCTCATTTTTCCCAGACAAAAATGATTATCACCATTAATTATCAAGTTTTTCAACTTCTCAAGCTGACATTCAAACAACTACATTGCTTATGTAATGTTTCTGGGGCTGCTACAACTTTATCTGATCATGAAATGAAATGATCAGAATTCTTTTGCCCAACAAGCAAGAAATCTAACATGGAGTATAGTGCATAACATACAAAATCTCTTTTGGGAAATGATATGGGAAACAGTCATGCATTGGCAGGGCAGACAGTTTAGTTTATTGATTGAGTTTTCTTTCCTTGCATTTAGTTGATTGATTGAGTTTTTTTCCTTGCATCTTTTTCTCCCTTTATTCTCTTTTCTCTTTCTTTTATAACAAGCAATTTCATGTCGTCTCCTATGTAAGTGTCTGAAATGAGTTGAGCATGGACACTTCTCCAATTTTGAAGTGTCCCAGCTTCATAGTCATTAACAAAAATAAAATGGAACAGAACAGGTGCAAATAGAGGATTGCGATTGCCAATCTCTAACCACATAACATCATAAGCTTACCAAAAAACTGGGAATTGAGTTCTGTATAAAAGTTGTGTTACCACAATACAAACTAATCTAGTGTATGGTAGCAACCAGCAAGCAAGCAATTCTGTAATAGAAATACATTAGCATATAAATTCAGGACCACAGGACTAACAAGAATTCTCATAAAGACAGAAAATGGCATTGTACATTCTACTTCTATTCTGTTTTCTAGATTATATTGATCCAAATTTTGAATTTGCTATTCAAAAACCACTGGTATGGTGAGAGTAGAATAAACAATTACCAAGAAAAATAATATGCCAGAAATTACCTCCTGAAGAGACAATGATATAACTTTCCAGCCAGCAGCAGTAATGTATCGACGTTTTAGCATGGTATGTCCTAGAGGCAAGCCTAGATCAAGAACAGAAAATCACATTAAAATGACATCAACAGAGGGAAGTTTGGGTTCAGAAAAATAATGAAGGTTGTACAATTTTTTCAAATGTTTGAACAAAATTTCTACCAGTGTTTCTTGAGAAATGAGTTGGACCATCAATCTCCAGGGCAAGTTTCTTATCAACTAATACAGCATCCAAAGTGTAAACATCAACAACATATTCTTTCACCCATTCAAGGCCGGTGCTAACAAGAAGACGTCCAACCTCTTTCTGAAATGAAGAAGTCACTTTCTGATTAAATCTCTTTGTTTTTCCAGTACAAGCAACTTTACCCTCAAGTTCACTGCTTAAAGATAGCTGAAGATGTGGGAATTCAAGCTTCAAGCACTGATTAACAAGTTGAACCTGAGAAGCAAACATAACATCCGCCCTATATTGCTCTGAAATCCTTTGCTCCTCATAATGACTCAGAGTTCTCCAAACATGAGAGAAGAACCCTCTTTCCATTTGTCCAAAGACAGCATAGGACCAAGCTATATTCCCAAGCTGATCCCTTCGGAAGGTGAGTACAGGAGGGACAAGAGATTCATCTAAACCAGGATTTGAATCTCTGATGCCTTGTACAAAATAATCTGATGTTTCTTCACTCAGAGGAGAATATTTAAATTGGCTTTCATCCTGGAAGACATTGTCTAGAGAATCAAATATAGCGTCAGCAGGTTCATATAAAGCTGCAAAAGCCCATAAAAGCTGGGCAAGTTCTTGCTCTTGGAAAGTATGAATTAAATCTGAAGCTCTTCTAGATAATTCCAAGAAGAGATCAGAAGCAGAGTGCTGCATTGAAGCAAAAGCACCAGCAATATTAGCAACATTTTGAGAATTGAATTCTCCTACCTTGGTCAGTGCAACCTCTTCAATTCTATCCATCTCAGAAAAATAAAGGAGTTCGCCTCCAATTTTGGACAAAGCCCAAGATATATTAGAGATACCTTGTGCAGAGCACTCAGGTAATGCCGTCATTGCAATACTCACAAGCATAGACATCTCTCTCTGTCTAGCAAAAGCCAATCTTCGAGTTTTCATCATACATACTTTCTCCATGTTCTTAGCAATACGATGAAGAGCAGTGGCAATATTCAAAGGGGAGAGAGGTGAGGGACTTAAGCCTTTTGCAACTGCCATGATAGTTTCAGAGGCAACCTCCAACACTTCTTCTGCAGTCTGTGCTTCTATAATTGCTTTGTTCAAGTTTATTTCTTTCCTACGGTCAGATGGTCCAGAGAACTGAGACAACCTGATGACAAACTCTTCCTTTGTTTTCTCCTTCTTTTCCATGAACAGTCCATCAGCCATCAAACTAACTGACCTTTTCAAATCATTAACATCGTCCAGAGGTCTGTTAGTTTGTGACACCAACTCCTCCTCTGAACTATAATCAAGATCATATTCCAAATCCTCAATTTTCTCAACTTTCTTTTCTGTCAATTTCTTCTTGTTCTTGCTCTTCTTTTTCTTTTTAACAGTGACAAAATCTTCCAATGTATGGGCCATGCCCCTTGCTTCAATTGATTTAAGTGCAACCTTTCTTGCTCTCATACACCAATCCATTCCATCAGTGTCTTCAAGCAACTTTGATTTCTGTTCTTTCTTCCTCTTCTTGGGAGCTTGATAACTATATGGATCGAGCTCCCCAATGAACTCTGACTCCCAGTCCATAGTTGATTCTTCACCTTCATCCCTATCAAATGCAGCAATACTAGTTCTTCTTGAGCTAGTGGCAGTGTTTCTACCTAAAAATGGGCAATTACTTCTCCAGATATGTGGCCCAATTTTAAGATTGAAATGACAAACTCTTGTAATCAGAGGGAAGGTACAACCAAATTTTGGAGTGAAACCAGGTTTCATACAGCTTTGATTAAGAAGAGAATTCAATAACCCTTCCATACTTAGTTTTCTGATGCTCTAGAAAACTGATTAGTTAGCCAGCTTTGACCATGCAGCTCAATTAAAAAGCTCATTAAAAAAAATTCCTTTTTCCCCACTTCCCTATTTATTAGCAGGATGTAACAGATCAGAAGTAGTTCTTGCAGCCAACCTGCAAACATAAAATGATTCATCTTTCAACCTATATGCCTTCCAAATTAGTTTTAATTATAAATATAACCCAAGAAGAACTCAGCAAGATGAATATGTGAAATGAGTGCATTAAATATCACTTCAACTCAATCAAAAGTTTGCTCGCTACCCCTCCTGCCCTACCCATCATTTTTAAATACATTCTACATCCAAATCTTCATTCAACTTGCCAAGAAGCCCCTCCTTGCCACCATCAGAATCTCTCAAGGATAATGGGTCAATGGAACCTTGCTCGATTTATCTTCTTTCAAACTCCTATTATACTTTACAAACACAAGGTCATTCAACTATGATTAGGCAAGCCCATCATATTATTTCTTTTGGTACGGAGCTGCAGTTTTATGATATTGTTAGCAAAAGCTGAAGTATTTTTTCTTTATCAGTAAATGTAAGTGAAAACCTTGTTTTCGTACCTTATTTGACTTAAATTTCCAAACATATTCTGATTTCTTTCACCTCCTAAGAATTAGGAAACTTACATCACATAAATTTTCAAAGTAGGAGCAAATCACGTACACAATCCACCAATTAGCTGTTGAGTTTGATTTGTTTCTTATTGAACACAAAACTATGAGCTGAACAGATAAAAGATATACAGTATGAGACTATCGACAGAAAAAGACTACATGCAGTTAGTTATATATTATTGCAAGGTTCTTCAATAGAAAGACGACAAGTGCAAGATTTTTGTAGATAAAGATCATAAGTACATATACTGGAGTACATATAACCATTCAATTCAACTGCCCTCTACCTGATGTTGCAAAGAAATTTAATTTTCAAAACGTCATCAAAAATATTCAATGAGGAGAGCATGAAGTCCATTACAGATTAGGGTATACTGACTCCAAAACTTCACCTCCCATGAACACCACAAATTTAGGCAAAAATCTATGATTGCCAAATTTTACTAAATCTTAATTCGTAAGAGGTAAAAGAAACTTGAAAATAAAATCTACCAGCAAACAAGCTGTTCGCAGAATTATCAGTAGCAACTTGAACCACTTAGCTTGGACCGGCAAACCGTGATAACCATTTGCCCAGTGTCAGGAATTGTGGCAGCCAACCGTCGTCGAGAAATAATTGCACTTGGCTTGGGGTTCTCCTTTAGTTTGAATACCCCAAACTTCAGATTTATGTTTCGTTCTTTGTTCAAAACACCAGCGAGGAATACGACTAATTTGATGTTATACGGAAATGCATAGCAAAAGGAGATACCTTATCTTGAGTAGACGAACTCGAACTCACTCACCTGCCATTTTTGGAGCAGATAACACAGCGAGAAGCCGAGAGACGATAATCGAGAGGGGAGGCTAAGATTTTGTATAGAGAAAACTAGTAATCCAGTTATGACTCACACAACTTTGTTCTGTGCAAAACTGTCACCCCCGCCGTCAAAGAACCAGACTAAACGTGGCTGATGTGTCACAAACGAGGTTAACTCTGTTAACTATTACTTAGGTGGCATCCATGTCAGCAACATCTATATTTATGTGTCAAGTAATTAAAAAATAAAATAGCAAAATGTACATTTAAATCTGTGGATCGAAGAATCAGAAAGCGAATCAGAAAGGACAGAAGCAGAAGCATGCCAAAAGCTTTAGAAGCGCAAACCAGAATGGAGCAAGTTATTCACGAACCTGTCTGAACCTAATCTGGCTGAAGCTAATAAGAATCTGACTGAAGCAAGCACACGATCTCTTCCTCCGACTCCGTCGCCGTGGGTTCTGCTTCTGCCCTTTGCTTCTTTGCTTTCTGATTCTTCTGCCCTTTTTCTCTCCGAAATCTCTTTGGTGAGGCCTACTCTAGCCAAGTAGAGTGTGTGAAAAGATTTTGCAAGGGCTCGGGTCAAACTATGAATTACGGTAAGACGAAGATGCGTTGCTCAAAAAATGTACACTTCTCCTGGGCTTATGAGTTGAGCAGGGAAATGGGAGTTAGCTTGACAGGTGATCTTGGTAAGTATTTTGAATATAATCCCTCTCTTGCATGAGAGGACTACTTATACTTACTTTGCTCCTATCCTTGAGAAGACTCGAAAAAGACTCGGTAATTGGAAGGAGAAATTCCTTAACAAAGCAGGAAGAGCTACCCTTATAAAGGCAGTGTTATCTGCCTTACCTTCATATCATATGCAAACGTTGCTCTTGCCTAAAAAGTTGGTGAATGAATTTGAGAAGAGTAGCAAAAATTTCTTTTGGGGTGATACATGACACTCGTAATTTACACTTGATTTCCTGGGAGCAAATCTCTAAAGCTAAAGTTGATGGGGGGTTTAGGTATCAAAAACTTGAAGAAACAAAATGATGAAATTGTGTTGGAAGCTACTTATGAACAAGGTAATTCGCACTTGATTTCCTAGGAGCAAATCTCTAAAGCTAAAGCTGATGGGGGGTTTAGGTATCAAAAACCTGAGGAAACAAAATGAAGCTGGTGTGATGAAATTGTGTTGGAAGCTACTTATGAATAAGGAGTTGGGTGAATGTCCTTAGAAGTAAATATAAATGTGAGCATGGCAATAAACTCCTTGTCAAAAAAATAAAAAAATAAAAAACAATCTTCATCTCTCAGTTGGTGGAATATTTGTGATGTCAGGGAGAATTTCAAAAAAGGTATAGGCCAAAAAATTGGAAATGGGCTTCCTCTTGGTTTGATAACGGGTCAGAGATGAATATTCCCTTGATCGATCTTGTTCTAGGTTATGAAGTGTTGCTTAACAAAGGTGACAAAGTGGTTGATTATGTGATGGGAAATGACGACTGGGATAGAAAGAAGTTAAAACGCTAGTTTGATGCACACAACGTTGACTATCTGATTAAAATGTACTCACATTGTGAGGAGAGAATAAATACTTTTAAAAATTTTCTTCTCATAGTTCTTTTATTGTTGAATCTGTCTATAATTTTCTTTTTGCAAGTGACTCTCAACAACAAGATAATGTTTAAAAACTAATTTGGAAACATTCAATCCCTGAGAAGGTCAAGTTTTAGTTTAAGTTTATTTCAGTTATCAATTTAGTCCTTAGCTTAATTTTTATCAATTTGGTACCTGATGTTTTCTTAAATTATAATATTAGTTTTTTAAGTTTTAAAATATAAATTAACTCTCAAATTAATTTAATTTATAAAGTAGGTCAATGACTTGACATGTATATACAACCAAACAAAAACAAATTAGCTCTTAAATTAGTTTAATTTTTAGGACAAATGGATAAATTACTCTCTTCACTTTAGGTTCAATAACACCATATTTTATGAACTTGTTTAATGTGCAATTTGTTTCTTCAATTTTTGAAAACAATATAATTTGCCCTTGCCATTAACAAAAATTAATTTTGAATGTTAGTTAGCCAAAAATGACTGAAAAGGACCCCAAAAAATAGAAAATGACCCAAAAATTATATAAAAAAACCTAAAACATTACACGTCCTTTTATGTAATTTTTTAAGTCTTTTTCTATCATTTTTATTTAACTAATTATCAAAGTTAACTTTTTTAACGGTAAGGAGCCAGAATGCACCTTTTTCAAAAGTTAAAGAAATAATTTATATAATAAATAAATTTTGAGTCCATGATGCTACTAATCTAAAGTTTTGGTATAATAAAGGAGTCTCTTACAATGTATTTTGTTCTTTTGTTTTCTAAAATTTTTTACTCTGTTTTTTCCTATATAAATTATTACACTTCTTTTTATTAATCTATTTGACTAACATTAGTATTCTATTATACATCTCAACAAATTTTAAAATAATAAGAATTAAATTAATAATTAAGGTGAACTTAAGGATAATATTGATAATTGAGGTGAACTTAAAGAACTTAAATGCATAAATAAATTTTTACACTTCTCCTTCCATTTATCAGATAGAGAGAATATTTATTTTGATATTTATAAAGTACTTCTATGATTTTTGTGTCCATATTTATCATTTTGTCCTTATTTAATATTAGGAAGGTTATTAAATGGTAATATATTTATTCTTAAAGTATGTATATTTAATTGGATAAATTTAAAAACTTATTAATTTTTTAGGCAAAGTTAATAAAATTTAATATTTTTTTTTATTCCAATGAAATATACTATAGGTGAGATATAAATAAGAGAGGGACAAATAAATAACAATTGCTTTTGCCAACAAACAACTTTCCTTTGCGATTTTTGTTGTTCAAATTGTAAAGGGTTAAATACTATTTTTCTCTCCTAAACTTTTTTTTTTAGGAGCATTAGGAACTTTTATTAGAAGTTGAGATAATATTCTCTCTAAATAATTTTTTTAGAAGCAAAATTGACATTTCGTCAAAGACTTGTTATCTTTTCAATTATCTACTAATGTTAAATAATTATGGAACTCACACACAGTGATAACAAAACATTTTAACTCATTTTGATGTCATTTCACCACTAAAATCAGGCCAAGTTTTTATTATTGTCATTTCTAGTCTCTTTGACCCATGTTTGATAATCAAAATGGGTCTGAATGCTTGATGTCACTATGCAGGAACCTCACAATTAATCCACCTCAGTAAATAATGAAGAAAGTTTAGAAAAAAATTGAACTTTAATCCAATCATAAATTGTCCTCTTTTTTAACTTATACTGAAATTAAAATAACCTTAAAAGGCTACATACATCCAGAGTTAGCAATAAGGGAGGATCCCTCTTCATCCATCAAACCTAATAGGGGGTTTGGGAGATGATCAAAAATATAAAAAGTCTATTTAAAAATATGAGCTTTTCTAGCTAAGTAATCAGCAAAAACATTCTCTTCACAATCCAAGTGTAGAACATTAATAGTCCAATCCCTATGGAATAAAATCTGTGCATTAGCTACTACATCTTTGAAGGGGTGATTTTTACTACATCCTCTTGTCAGCACGTTCAGTGCTCCTACACAATCCGAGTGTGAGATGACATTCTTGTAGCCACGATCCTAATGCATGCTCAGGCTATGAATAATAGCAATTAATTCAACAATACCTGAAGGAGTATTGAGGAGTTTACAGTTGAAACCTTTCTTCCACTTTTTATGTTCCCCAAAATAATGCCGCCGCAGCTAATCTCGCCATTAGACATAACTAACGCATCCACTTCCAACCTCATAAAACTACTCCAATCTCTATTGGCGGCTTTTGTAACTCCTCTTTCAAAAGATAAAAGTGGAACTATTTTAAGTAGGTCACAACCACCGCAAGCCCAAAAAAAACTAGATAAAGCATGTTTTTAAGCCGAGCTTAATAGACTAACCCAAACCTACCCAAAAAAAGTAAAAGCAAGACTTGGCTGTATGTACTTTTTTTAAAAGGATATAACACTTTAAGCCCAATTTGAATAAGTTTAATTCAAATTAAGCTCGACTCGAACAAGCCTGACTGCTGAAATTTTTAGTTTTATATGTATATAGAGTTGGTAAATTTAGCCAAGCTCAACAGGCCAACTTAATTATCTGGGCTTTTTTAAGAAGATAATATATTTTAAGTCTGATTCGAATAAACTCAAATCGAATTGAGCTCAATTCAAATAAGCTCAACTCGTTCAAAATATCAACTCTACATGTTTCACATTGACAAGTATTTTTCTCATCAAATACTTTTCTACATTTGGTCACCTAAATATCCTAACAAATATAGTCAAATAGGGTTGCCCAAGAAAACTTATTAGTGAAAGTCTGACCAACGTCATCGGTCAAGTTCCACTTGACCCAATTAGCACCTTGAAGGCTTCAAAAGCCATCTTAGCTTTCTTCTTTGACTACTTGTCACCATGTTTCGTTTGCTTGTTGGCAGTCTTTGATTAAATGCATTAAATCCTCGATCATCGTGCATCCAAACAGACATGACTGCTCTACTGCAAGGCCTCTCTTCAATCTGAGCTCACATGTATGGGTCCTCCTATGCACGAAGAGCCACATGAAGGATTTGATCTTCTTTGCTATTAGTCATCTACAAAGGATTTTCCATATGCTTTTCACATTGTTTTTATTACCTGCATTGACAAAGTTATAAGCTGATTTAACAGTAAATTGTCCTCTTTCAATCCTTAATAAAAGAGTAATTTTGAAAGCTTTTTTTAGTGCTTGATATGAGATAAAGTTAGAATAATTAATTTTTTTCATTCTATGTTTACCCGTTATTTATTTGTTAATGCTTGAATTTCTAGACATCAATTTATGATGATTATTAATTATAAAGGATAATAAAATTAAAAATTTATATATTTTTAAATAATTTTAAAGATATATGTATCATTTCTTAATAAGCATAAAGTTAGTTAAGTTTATCTTATATTAAAAACTAGAAAGAATATAGAGTAAAGCTAATAAAAAAACATAACAACTATGCAAGGTAGATTGATGGTATTTTTTAAGAAATATAATCAATTTTTTTTTTTTTTCACTAGATAAACACATTCAATTCAAAAATAGGAATGCAAAGAGTTCACAGTTAATAACAGGCCAAAGCCCAAACACACAAAACCTAATCCCAAAAAAGAAAACACCACCATAATAAACCTTAACCTATAAGCTGAAAAAGAAAGGATGGAGGTTCGTCCCATCCCTTTTAACAATGGAATTGCTAACCTTAAAGCAGATTCAAAGCACGGTACGACCATGGCTGCAAGATGAAAAACACCAACAATAGCAACAACACATCCACCATCTTTACCCCTAAACAGCACCACCTTACATGTCTCAACCCAATGCTGCCATAACTGTGCAAAACTAACCACCAACCCCAATAGATTAGAAGATGTGAAATACAAGGCCTTACCAAAACAAAAACAATGAGGAAAGGCTTGAAAGCTTGAGATTCAGCATCAAGCTTACACTCTTCAATTCGCAATATCACAACCTTCAACCCTGCCATCTTTAAACACTCGATGTTCACCATCGTTGCAGCACAAATTAAACCCCATCATAAAACACAAAAAAAAAAAAAAAACCCTAGCCCCTAAAAAAAAAAAAACACCTCCAGATCTGACACAAACCCTCCCCCAACAAATTTAGGGAAGAGTGGTGCTAGAATCCAATCAACAGAGATGATAAGAACTTCTCACAAACAAAGAGGAAAGAAGTTCTCACCAAATGAGAGAGAAATCTCCCATTCTTTTTTTTTTTGACCTTTCATAACTTAAGCATTCACATGCCAATGTAAATATTGGTGTGTTTGGGTAGCTCACTTTTAACATTTGAGAAGTACCTTTTCACTTTTGGATGTAGGATGTTATTTAAAACAAAAATAAAGAAATGAAAAAGTACTTTGTGAGTGTTATTGAAAATAGATTTAGTGAATGTAAGATGATGGGTTTTTGAAAAATGAATTTGAAAAGTGAGGTGTAATTTAACCATGATATCCCAAATATAATCTATTATTCTTTTATTTAAAAAATAGTGATAATTTATTAAAAATATAATAATCATTTAAATAATGATTAGATATCAAGTTTTTAGCATTATACATTGAATAATTAATCATGTTAATTTTTTAACATTGATGCATATTCAACTATTTATAAATTTTTTGTCCAATAAATAAAATTTTATGTTTTCTACTCTCATTATTTAATATATCAAATTTTATATTATTTAAAATTTTTATCAACCAACAGCAATTTGTCTAGATAGTTAATTTTTTTTGAATAAAAAATGCACCATATATATTTTTTGAATCATGCTAATTTTTAATATTAATGTATGTTGAACTATTTATTATGTGATTTTTTCCAACATATCAAGCTTTATATTTTCTATTCTTATTATTTAAAAAATTAAATTTTATGTTATTTTAAATTTTTCACATTTTTTAAATATTTTTAATATATTATATTTGTATAACAAAAATTATAAGTTATCATAAATTAATGTTTTTTTTTATCATTATATATTCAAAAGCACATTTTAAAAGTATAAAACTTCATCAACCTAAATACCTTTTAGCTAACTGTGGCAAAAAAAATATTTTAATTTACTAAATTGACTTTTAAGAATATATCTAAACATAAATTTTATTATAATAATTAATTTTTATTAAACTAATTTTTATCTAATAAATTTTTGATAAACTAAAAATTAAATATATAAAATTAGCATAAGGCATAAGAAAATAAAATTTAATAATCCAAATTGAGCCATCACTTATCTTTACCAGAATAAAGAAATAGCAAACCTTCATCCTTATCGCCTTTCCACGTCATCTTCACCACGACTTTTGTTTACAATACAATTTTACTATTTTCATTTGAAATTTGATGAATGCAATTAAAAATTTAGGGAGAAGGATACAAAAATATCTTCTAAATAAATAAATGACAGAAGAGTACTACAAATTATAATAATTATTCTGAAGCTTCAATGAATTTCTCTTACATAAATTATTTTAGTGAAATTATTTTTTTTCAAGAGAATTGGAAAGCTAATTTTAGTGAGCTAATTTGTGCTAGAAAAGTCCTGGACTTCAGAATAATTATGATATTTTGGGGTACTCTTCCGTCGTTTACTGGAGGTGTTTTTGTATCATTCTCCCAATTTAATTTTTAACTTGCATTGCAACGTAAATTCTTCGGCGTTGCTTTGCATTCCATTAGTGTTGGCTTATTATTGAATATTGAATATTTAAATCTTTCTGTGTATAATATGATTCGTGGCAACAATGTTTAATGATCTGATAAAAAAAAAAATTGGACATTCTCAGTCTGCCCCTGCAGATATAAAGGAAAGATATGAGTTTGTACCATTTTCCAATTAGCTAGGAGTTTCAGAAGTGAACGAAGATGTTGCGGCTTGCTATTCATCGAGGTTAGTTAACTCATCTGTAGACATTTTTTATGCTGAAACGATTGATGAATTGCTGGAATAAGTAATCGGATAAACATAATGTAAATTTTGATCCTGTGCTTTGTATATTTACGATTTTGCTTACTTCAGTGAGGAAGTTGAACAATTTGAGACCCCAGATCTTCGCTTTGGGAAGTTACCAATTCTCTACGGCTGCTGAGACCAGGAAGCTTAATCCGCCGGTAAGTTCAAGCTTCGTTTGGCTTCCTGGAAAATGAAATTTTCAGATTGGCTTCATTGAGAAAAGGAAAATTAACGATGCATTTATCTGTCTAATCGATGAGAATTTCATGAGTATATTTAAGCTCACTTGGATACAATGGAGCGTTACTGCTGAAAGCTACGATTTTAAGATGAACTATTATAGTGAGCTTGAATCTTTGGAAATCTTTTTGTTTTAAGAAAATTGTATCCGACTTCCATCCTGTTATAATCCAAGGGCTAGTTAGTAACATCCAAATGAGTAACAGGATATATACTTTCTCGCTTCTGCTCCAATGATATATATTAGCTTATACGCAGAGATATGTGATGCATGATATTTTGCAATTTTTTTCTTCTTTATCGTAGCGAATATATAAATATTATTTGCTGTAGTCTTCACGTGTCATAAGAAGTTCCAGACTAGAACTCAATCTGGCTGAGTTGGATTTCATATTCATGAAACTGTGGTAGCATTAAGATGAATTCTTCTACTTCAGAAAAATCTCATCTTTCTTTTTTTTTTCTCTCTATTTTTTTCCGGTATTGCATCAGAGGGTTCCAAATCTTATTGGGGGCAGTTTTGTTGACTCAAAATCATCTACATTCATCGATGTGATAAACCCTGTAAGTGTCTTTTCATTTTTTTTAGAATGTGGGAATTTACTGAGCTTATAGTTTTCTTTGTTGATTTGAGGAAGCCAAATTTCTGAAAATGTTAACTTTGATAATAGGCAACACAAGAAGTTGTGTCACAACTTCCTTTGACAACAGATGAAGAGTTTAAAGCTGCGGTATCTGAAGCTAAAAAAGCTTTTCCATCATGGCGTAATACTCCCATCACAACTCGCCAACGTGTTATGCTGAAACTCCAGGAGCTTATACGCAGAGATATGGTAAGTATGATAAGATTTTTTGTTGCTCTGTTCATTCACAAACATATTCCAGACAGCTACCCTGCCAGCCATACCTGTAAGAGGTTTTCTTTTGATCAGATTATATCACTAATCAGTACTCTGCAACTGTTTTAGGATAAACTCGCTCTGAATATTACCACTGAACAAGGAAAGACATTGAAGGATGCACAAGGAGATGTATTCCGTGGCTTAGGTTAGCCTGTCTATTTGTTTCTGTGGAAGTTAATGTGTTGAGAAGATGATTGAGGCCATGATTTGGTTTTGGAGTTCTCTTAAAACCTTATTGTCTTGTAGAGGTGGTGGAACATGCTTGTGGGATGGCAACTTTACAAATGGGGGAGTATGTTTCTAATGTATCACATGGAATTGATACTTACAGCATAAGAGAACCACTTGGTGTTTGTGCTGGGATATGCCCTTTCAACTTTCCTGCAATGATTCCCTTGTGGGTAAGCTGAACTCTACTTATTGGCATGTTGTTAGATTATTAGTTAATCTTTTCCTAGAGTTTTGGGTACATCTTATTTCTTTTATGCTTAGGTGTGTTATCTAGCATGCATAATGTGGCAAATGTATAGATGGCCCAAACTTAGCTGCCTTCCAGAGTAGCTTACACACACACACACAAACACACACACACACACACACACACACACACACACACACACACACACACACACATCTTATCCATATTATTATTAGTCATCATAGGAATTGAATGGATATTATATTGCATTGCACTCAACAGCTGTCATTCTGTTTGTTTAATCTGGTTGGTAACAAATTCAAACTTATAGTATCTAACTGCAGATGTTCCCAGTGGCAGTTACTTGTGGGAATACCTTTATTCTAAAGCCGTCAGAAAAAGATCCAGGTGATTTTCTTACTTTGGCTGGTTGTATGTTTGTACCTCAAAGTAACCCATCAATTTGGAGCATAGTGTTGACATGGAAAAAATGGACTCTTTATTTTTTTGCTCACGGCTGGAACATTTTTCTGATTTTGTTAACTTTGTGGCTTTTGAAATAAGTAAGCCTGGGCCGTATTGTCAATCACCAGATGTTGAACATTTACTGAATAGAAAAGCTTTTACTATAACCACTTCATCTGTGACTGAGGAATCTTGTACTAAGAACCGTGGCATGCCTGTTCTGAGATGAATAGGCTCAGAATAATATGCTTGTCACTGATAATAAATTGAAATTTCACCCATGATGTCCTTTTCAAAAATTTAAAGCTGTTCATTCTCATGGCTTTTGTTGAAAAAAATTAATCTGGGTTTTGGAAGTAAGCTCATGGTATAATTTTCTTGTCTGTGAATTTCATTAAGAAAAAATTATTGCTAGGGACATGGAATGTTATCAATTGTCTTTCTTAAATACAATATTTTCAATTCAAACTAGATATATACTACTAATGGCTTATGAACACTATGACTTGCGATTCATTTTATATTGTATATTAATTGAATAAATTAATTAAAATATAGTAAAAGATCAGCTTCTTTCAGCTTCTGTCTGCACCTTTATGATCAATACTTTTGTAAGAACTGTGTTAGCATGTTTTCCGAACATAATTCTAGCAAGAAAAATGAAGTTAGTGAACACCTACGGGACAAATTTGTGTGCATTGACAGTGGCTATTTTCCTTACCTTCCTTTGATCATCATTTTACATTTGATTGCTGAACACATATATGATGATTTTGTTTGGAGCAAGATTCTCATGTTCCTGTTTGTCTGAAAAGTCTATATATATATATATATATTTTTTCCCCCCCTTCTTTTTTAAGTATCAATTTAGGTGTGGCCATAAATATTCATCTAACAATGGTTAATGGAATATTTTTCCTATATCCTGAAATTGTGACCGTTGGTTGCTGGCACGCTACTGACAGCAATCACAAGCATCCATCCATCCACTTTTGTGATTTATTATCTTTAGTTTCTTATGATGTACAGACAACTGCTCATTGTAATTGGAAGCTATACCATGACTTTGGTTCTATTTTAGGGGCTGCTGTAATGCTTGCAGAATTAGCATTGGAGGCCGGTCTTCCTGAGGGTGTCTTAAATGTTGTTCATGGAACTCATGTATGTTGTCATTTACTCATTAAACTTCTGTTCTTGGCCTGTTTCTTGTGATACTCGCCAATGAAAGTACTCACAGGCTCATTTGAATATTTTTTGATGTCATTGCGAAGATGTTCTAAATTTTAAACTAGAAGTTGAGTGTATTATTGTCTCACACGTTGGGTGTTTGTAGGAAAGCTCTATTAACAAACTCTAAAACTGTTGTCCCATTGGCAACTAGTTACAGATTTAACAGGAAGTTGGGTGTATTATTGTTTCAAACCTGGGTATTTGAATGAAAACTCTATTTACAAAGTCCAAAACCATTGTTAAGTAGGTAACAACTAGTTATTATTATGCTTAAAAATCGTTCATTATACTCTGTTTTTTGATTTGATGATTTTCTTATCTTTCCATTTGGTTCCAGGATATTGTAAATGCTATTTGTGATGATAATGACATTAAAGCTGTATCTTTCGTTGGTTCAAATGTTGTAAGTGATCTCATGCATTTATTATTCCAATCCAGTTCTCTTATGATGCCTCCTCTTTTTATGACCCTCAACTAAGATTCCATTTTGATCAAGGGAAAAAAAATAAAGGGAACTTTTTGAAAATGTCATAAGTTTCTCTTCCTTTGGTGGATGGAAGAGAAAGGGGCAGCAAATAAAGTATCAAGAACTTTCAAAATTTTCACTTTTCTTTAGACATTTAAAATGTTACTAAACCTGGTTAAATGCTTCTTTCATGCAAATGCTGGTGATCATTATATGCTTTTGATTATCCTTTTCTATATTTAAGGCTGGAATGCATATATATTCAAGAGCATCTGCTAAAGGAAAACGTGTTCAAGTAAGTGCAGTTCATCACTGGAGTTTCTTTTTTCTTAGAAAGATTGTTAGTCCATTACAAATGATATGATGGAAAATCTACTTGGATTGTGAACTTAAATGATCGTTGTTTTCAGTCTAATATGGGAGCCAAAAATCATGCAATTGTCATGTCTGATGCAAACGTTGATGCTACTGTGAACGCTTTAGTTGCTGCTGGTTTTGGTGCTGCAGGACAAAGGTGCATGGCTCTCAGCACAGTTGTTTTTGTTGGAGGATCAAAACCATGGTATATGCTTCCTATTCTGTTAAATTACTTCATGATTATAACTTTTTCACCTGCACCTTAAAGTTGTTAAGTCTTGTTCACAAATTTCTTAGCAAGTATTTTTATTCATTTATCCCTCCTAGTGGAATAAGGCTTGTTTTGTTGCTGTCTTGTACTAAAACATGATTTATGCCTTTCTGTAAAGTCAGCAAGTTATTATTTTTATGCCTTTCTGTAACCATGAGGGGACAGTCCAGAGGACAGCCTGGTCCAAGGATTTAACTTATTGTGATGGTGATGTCTGGGTTAAATGTGTTCCTAAAGGTTTTAGCAATCTGGCTGTCTTTTGTATCTATTAAGGTACCTGAAATTTGGGTATAATTTTCATAATCTTTTCAGGGAATCTATATTAGCAGAGCGTGCCAGTGCACTTAAAACAAGTGTTGGAACTGATCCAAATGCAGACCTTGGTCCAGTCATCAGCAAACAGGTTTGTATGAGGTTTTACATGCACTTGCTCCATGTAGTGTATTTGAATTATATCTCGATAGTTGGCTAGGGGAAAAAAGCTAAACAAGCATTACTGGCATGGTTTCCAAATGCAACTCTTTTTCACATTGATCATGTGTGTGGTTTAACTTCGTGTGTAATGTTCTTACTGCTTGCATAGGCAAAGGAGCGCATACACAAATTAATTCAATCTGGTGTTGAAAGTGGGGCCAGACTGTTGCTTGATGGAAGAAATATAGTGGTAGCTTCTAAATCCTTGACTACTTGTATCTTCTTGTGTTTATTACATACTCCCTTTAATCCTATTTATAAGTCACTTCCAACATGTTTCATTGGAACCAAGGAAAACCTTAAATCTCATTAACTTGGTCTTAAAATTTAATAAGTTTCTACCTTTTAAATTTCATTACTGATATTTTATTCAAAGCATTTAATAAGGGTAAAAATGTAAGAGGAACATTGAAGATTCACAAATGTCTTATAAATAGGATCAAATGTTTTCTTTTCTCTTTGCCCTATAAATAGGGCCAGAGGCATATTTAGTTTTGCGTGTATCATCAGCATAACACCATCAATCTTTGTGATTGACAGAATATTTAGATACCCAGGCAGCAGAAAGATTAATTTATAGTGAATATTCTGATTGAAGTAATCTATTTTCAGCATAGAGCCTTCACCTGCTGAGCTCTACTAGGAAATAAATTATAAGTAAAATACAAGAGGAACAATAAGAATATTATGGAAAACCACAATCTTCAAATACTTGACAAAAATATTTTGATCATAGGTATAGATACCTGGACAATTGTTAATCATTGCAAAGAGTGATTACTGATTAGTGTTAACTGTATAATGACTTGATCACGAGTCCATTCACCTCTTTCAAATCTTTATTTTATTATTTTTTTTTTTTTTTGGGGGGGGGGGTGAGTTCCTAACTCACAACTCTCCCAACCTTTTATCTTGTAACTTGAAGGGCATGTTTGGTTTGGACTTTCAGAGCCCAAAAGTCCTTTTTTCAAACCAGCTTATTTAAACTTGTTAGAGCTTTTATAAACTGATCAGAAAGTCCATTTGAAAATCACAACCATACCATCTGAAAGCCTATTTTCAAAACACACCTACGGCTTACTTCTGGCTTTTGAAATTTGGACGTTGAAGCATTTAATGAGGGAGTTAACAAATTTTAACAACCTTTTATCCCATCTTACCCGTTGCTCCACACAACTTTTCCTCCACTCTTCCATCAGATTCCGCCACAGTCCTTGCTTCTGCTTTCCTTCTACTCTTCCATGGTAGGAATATATATAATTTCTTTTGTCATATAAAACTTTGCGTTATTTATATTCTTTATTACTTTTATTATTCAACATATCAAATTTTATATTATTTATATATTTTTCCAACAAATCAAGTTTTACATAACAAACATTACATATAGCTTTTTACTAATTACACGTTTAAAAGTGTTTTTCATTTATATCATCCAAACAAATTTACAAATATCAGTTTATCAAACTGATTTTTCAAAAATCTATCCATACATGAATTCCGTTACTATAATTTTTACCAAATTTAGACAAACTAAAAACCAAACATACTTAAATCAATAAGCAACCGAGAAGACTTATTCTTCTCTACCCCCTTAAAATAGAATCTCATCTTTTAGTTGGAAACCAGGTAAAAGTCCCTTGCTTGTAGTGTTTGATTCATTTGTTTGGTGGTAGATATGGCAGTGAATTACCTTATCACACTGGCACAATTTATTTGGTTTAACCATAACCATCTGATTTATATGTTGGCTTTATATTGATTCTCCTTGTGCCCCCCATCAACTCTCACCTTCCCAAGGTGCAAGAAAATGAAGCGCTCTAAAAGTAAGGTAAAATGGCACATAGAAGTAAGTATATACTTTAATGCAGAGATATTGCGGACAAGCTATAAAGATGAGTTCTTGCGTGATCTTTTCAGTAGACTCTAGTTTGTCCCCTAGACACCCCACCTTTCACACTAAAAGGAAGATGCTCACCAATTTACTCACTTGTGGCAAGTAGGTTCCAGGCTATGAATCTGGCAATTTTATTGGCCCAACCATCTTATCAGATGTCAGTGCAAACATGGAATGCTACAAGGTATCTTCTTTACAGCCTAAATGTTGTGAAATGACACTTTCCGAAGATGTAGAAACTTGAAGTTTATTGTGGTTTAAACCTGTCTGTCTCTTTAATGACATGTGCAGGAGGAAATTTTTGGCCCAGTTCTTCTTTCATGGAGGTGTGTGTGTGATCTGTCTTGTCCTTAAACTCCTTCAAGTTAGAAGTATTTTTTTCCATTTATATATTTCCATGTCTTGTATTACTTGATTCTGCTTTAACCTTTTCCCCTGCTTTTTATATAGAAACATGCTGATGCAGTGATTTTCTTTTTGTCTCCTCAGGCTGACAGTTTGGAAGAGGCCATAAACATTGTTAACAGAAACAAGTATGTTAAAAAATTTCTTCTTTTTGCGATCATCTTCTGTTAAAAATATTCATTTTTTAATGTTGACTTTTCCAACAGGTATGGAAATGGTGCTTCTATATTTACTACATCTGGTGTTGCAGCAAGGAAGTTTCAGACTGAGATTGAAGCTGGACAGGTAAAGTCACCCTAGATGCCATTTCTGATTATGCTTATAAAACAAGGAATTCTCTTCAACTAAACCAACAATTTGACCCTTAGATCGTTAATTATATACATTTTGTCCTTGAAAATTAGTGACTGTGTGGACTAGTTCTTGGAAAATAGTAATTTTGTTATATATTTGGTTCTTTTCATCTGGCCAAGAGAATTAGCTTGGTTATTTGTTAATTTTCATGGATTAAAACTGAAAGAGCCTAATAAAAAGGGAAGACCTCCATTTGGTAACACAAAAAATGCCTTATAAGGAAAATATAATAATATCGAGGGATTACAATTTCAAAATGAAAATAGTGAGGGATTTTGATCAACATATGCATTTTTGCAGTATTTGTCCACCAATTACTCTATTATTTTTGGGTAGATTGCCTTGGCCGTCAATAGAAAGGAGAGAACTTAAGTTTTCTTGTTTATTGTTTTGTTAAGATCTCTAACAAAAATGCCTAGAAAGAACTTTTTGAAAAACATAATCATAGTGTGTTGGAGTCTAAACATCATTTGGATGTCATGTTTTAATTGACAGACCTTGTAGTGAACACGATAAATCTGTGCCTGATGCTTTGTTTGGAATGGGAAAAAAATGAGAGAGAAAATTATAAGAGTAAACTAGAGGAAAAAGACATTTTTCACCCTTGTGTTCCCCTAATTTCCCCTTAGGAAGGGAGAAAACTAAAGGATAAATTTCATATAGGGAGGCAGAGTGTTTTTTTCCTTCTACTTTTCTTCCCTAATTTTTTCTCCTCTTATTTTCCTCCTATTCCAAATAGAGGGTAAGTTTGTTATAAAGGAAAATAACTCTCATATTCTTGTTGATCATGACTTGTACTGTGTTGAAATCAGGTGGGCATCAATGTTCCCATTCCAGTTCCATTGCCCTTTTTCTCATTTACTGGCAACAAGGCATCATTTGCAGGAGATCTCAATTTCTATGGTAAATAATTTACCTCCAAAGCTTCCACACCCCCGTTTGATTTTTTTTTTTTTTCATAGTTACAGACGGCTCATGATACAGACAACATCATTGAGTTTGGTTTTGTGATTTGTATGATCTACAGGGAAGGCTGGGGTTAACTTCTATACTCAGATTAAAACAGTGACTCAGCAATGGAAGGATTCTGCTGGTGGTAGCAGAATTAACTTGGCAATGCCAACCTCTCAAAAATCTTCTTGAAACATTGTATAGTAGTAAATTTGGATCCCTGAAGTATTTATTACTTCAATGAGTGAAATAGAAGGAGATAAAATAGAAAAGAGGGTGAAATCTACTTCCCCCCCCCTTCCTTCTCTCTCTACTTCAAGAAGGTGAAGCTTTTCAGAAGATCCAAATTTATGATGGAAGTTCTGCATTGTGTTTTTCTTTTTTAAAATTTCCTCTGTACCTAGGCTTGCTTTTTCCAATGAATAAAGAGACTCTTCCTGTTAGATGTGCTTTTATATTTCTGATCTCTTGAATAGGATGGGATTGTAAATGACATTTTAAATCATCATCAATATATCAGTGTTTAATATAAAATTCACAATAAATAGTATTATTTATAAATTATAAACAGTGTAATTTATTTATCAAGCTCTATGCAGCGTTAAAACATGTGTCTAGTTTTATATATGCAATATTCACCACCTATCATTTGGTTCCATCTCATGGTTTGCTTTTGATTAATCAACATGCATAAAGATGTATAACATTGACAACTAAAGGGTACAATTTGATTTAGTTCAATTATGAGTATTAGTTTTTTATTAACTACTTAGTATTTGGAATTACTGATGAAATTTGTGTTAAAAATATTTTAGTTGTCATTAGTTGTATGGCTTGATTGACTACAACTTGAAAGAATTGGTGCGAAACAGAGAAAAATGGCAGTGGCACATGATACTTTTGCCAAAGTGGTCTGGTTGGAAAGTAGTGACACTCAAAGACCCTCAATTCGATAAATGACAATTAAGAACCAAGGTCTTTAATTGATTTTGGGGAAAATGAAAAGTGGATCAAAAACAAAATGCTCCTATTAGGTGCATGTCATTTTTGAAAAATTGGACGCTCAGATTCATCAATATCAGCCTACGCAAGTTTCTTGAGGATATTTACAGAGATTGGATACATAGTGGGAGAGGTAATGCATTGCATAATTGAGAGAATCAATTTATCCTGGATCTTGGCATCATAGAGTATCTTTAATAAATTCTCATTTCAGTCTGTCAAAGGTTTTTATTTTTTATTTTTTATTTCCTAAATCTACTCTAACTGTCATCCAATCTTGTTTAACTCCTTTTGTTCAATTTAGGAAATTACCATATTATCAGTGATATTCCATGCTTCAATCAAACTCGCTTGATAGGGAAGCCTCATTTCAGAAATCACCACCTTCAATCTATTTGCAACACCTTTCTTAACTATTTCGTAAGCTATTCAGCATATGCTAATTTGTGTGAAATCTTTGAAGTAATGGGGTTGGTCTGCTCTTAAAAAAAGTGTAATAAGAATTGTGTTCAGATCATTAGGAATACCTTCACCATTGAAGAGGCTTTTGACCAATTGAAAAATTGAATTCTTAACCATATCTCATTGACTTTGATAGAAAACAGTGTGAATTTAATTTTCTTTACTTTTACTTTTTATTTGGTATAAGTTTTTTTTAATATACTTTTATCATCATATTTTATCCACTTAACTTAAAATAATTGGCATTAGCATTTCTTTTTTTCTTTTTTAAATAAGTTGTATAAAGAATAGACTTTGCACATAATAGAGAACATCTCCCTGAAATATTAAAAACAATGAATAGATCTCTTCTAACTAAATTACTATATACACGAGGAGTAAGATTCAGACTCTTAATTACTTGCTTAAATGGCAAAAACCTCTACTACCTATACCAACTTTAGTTGGTTTCCTCATTAGCATTTCTAAACATTCTCCAAAATAAATTTTGCGGCAAAATAAATAAACAAATAAACAACACAAGCCATCATCGAAAAAACAAAACTGGGGGAAGATAATACATTCTAATTTTAGACGCCTAGTAAATATATACAAAAACCACGTCCCAAATATAGCAATCATACAATTATTCTTCATAATCGTCGTCGTTGTCCTCATCATCATTGGATGAAGGTTGAGAAGGACCACCGCTCTCAGTGCCTAATTGCATGTGAGATAAAACTTGTTCCATGAAAGCATTCATCTGAGTTTGTTGGGCTTTCATTTCAGCAACAACCTTGGCAAGACTTGCTTCGTAAACCTCGGCTTGTTTTGAGAGCTTTTCCTCCAATTCTTTCTTGAAAGATAATTCTAAGCACTTTCTCATCTGGGAAAGCTCACCATGGTTGCTGCCTCCAGAATTTTGCATGCCATTAAAACTAAAAAGACCAGCCTCTGATCCTAACCCATATACATGACCTTTTCTATTCTTTCCGCCCACAATCTTGAACCCTATAGAAGAATCGGTCTCATTTAGCCTTGACCCTTGAGCCTCTCGCATTTGTTCATACTGGTTCTGCATAAGCCAGGGGTTAAGCAAATGTTATATATTTATATATATATATACACACACACACACACGAAGTTAACCACATGCTTTAAATGAACAAAATAAACATCAAATATTCAAATGAACAGATAAAATTAAAAAAAAGGTAAATAACCAAATTGACCCCTAAATTATAGGTTTAAGAATGTTTAGGATCCTATATTTATTTTTAATGCAATGTTTCTCTTCAAACTCAAAAGTTACAAACAAAGACCCAAAAAATTATGAAAAAGTCATTTTTTATCATTTTTTGATAAACTAACAGTCAAATCAACTTTTGTTAACGATGAGGGCCATATCATACTATTTTCAAAAGTTGAAGAATAACATTACACTGAAAATAAGTTTAGAATCTCATACACTCTTGGGTCTATATAAGCCAATTTGCTCTTTTACCCAATAAAAAACATTAATCATATCTTCATCAGATCAGTGACAATCTTTTTATGTAGATGTGTGGGCTTACATGTGTCAGCTGCTTTTTTACCAACCCAACCTCCTTTCTTCTCATTGTATTGGATCTTCTTGAATAACTCCGGGGTTTGAACCTCCCTACCCAACTCATCTTCCTGCAGTACTTGTATGAGTTAGATTCACATCAATTGAAACAATTGGGGGGCAAAAAACATTACGCAATGAACAACCACATTCAAAAGAATGCTTACCATCTTTCTTTTATGCTCTGAAAATGGCGTCCGTCCACCCCTATGGAGGCATCTTACAAGAAAGGCAACGCGTTTAGAGTTTTGTCATCCTTAACACCATGAGGTCTAAGAACTAGTCGTCTATCTGTCAATCTAATCCCTGGCTCATATGTGGTAACCATTGTAGACGAGCTAGCCACACCTGAGCTCTGCTCATACATTGAAGGTCCTTCTGAGCCAACACTAGTGGACTGATTGGAAGGCATCCGAATGTGTGGACAAGAAAAAGAAGATGATGCAGCCTCGGATCCGGGTGGGGTCCCAGAATGTGGAGATGGCTGAGGAAACGATGACTGTGCAGCCGCAAATAGTGCCTCAATGGGTTGATGCTGCTTCACAACCTTTTCTTTGCCCTTATTGCTAGTAGCAGATCCTCCAACCATTTTACGTCGTTTGCCTGACATCTGAAAAATAAACAATAGAACATTTTATGGGTAAAAATTAGTAAACAACTCAGGAAATTTGTTGAGTAATATAATAATAAGACTAAATTACTAAGGTTATATCAATCACTTGCCAAATCAATATCTAATAGTTCATAAACCAAAATTTCATCACATTCTTCTGTTGTTTCAGTGGGTTCGTTTCTAAAACAGCTAACATCTACATCGCCTACTTTGGCCTAACTCGTGTTAACTCCCGTATGATGCCCCAGCCACATTCATAAAATTCCCAGTGCCATACACTCGTACGGATTAAAATTCCTACAAACTGCAAGGATGACATCAAATAGAGCCATTCAGGGATGTTCCTCTTTTTGGTTATGCCAATAGTAACTATCAGGCATGAATCCTTTTTTATACAAATGCATCCAGACATCATTTGACTAATGGTACTTCATACATTTACATATTTTAACCCTCCGCTCTTGTTCAAGTACATCAGGTTGACTTGCAAAGCCTACATACTCTTCCACACTCACAAAAGACTCTTGGGTGATCCTTAGACGCGTATCCATTATTTAGTCATCCGCACAACAATGATGCTTGAGAGGATCCATCACCGAGCTTCTAGGTTAGACAAATTGATTGACTCTATAGACAACAAAAGGTTTCTATCATGGAAGGAAATTGTGACTAGTGTTGGGTATCAAGTGGCAGAAGTTCAAGGTCTTTAATATTATGAAATATTAAATCTTACGGTCATACAAATTTCTCACTCACAAAAATTAAGCTCGGGATTCCTAATAAGCCAGTTTACCCCCATACACCCACAGGCGAATCTTTGTTAATCAAGTTGTTCATCTATAAGACTGGCACATGCAAAACATAGCAATACCTATCAATGCCATTGCCATTATCCATGCCTATATTTGAAGTTTTAGCACAAAATCAATGTATCAACATGTATATAACTTAGAGGAAGCCGCACTATCCCACGGACTCCATCCAACACATTGGTATTGAGATATAGTTACTTCACATTGATAAATCAATGTAACTTAAATCATCTCTAGGTTATTATTTTGGGAAGCCACCAAAATTAAGATGAAAAACCTACACAAAAGTTCCTTATTGTTCAATTCTTAAAATAAAAAATTTAACTAATGCTTTAGTTGTTAAAAAGATTTTTCCCCATTCAGAGAATAACTAGAAGAAAAGTGATTTGTCAATCCCACTCTAACACAACAAATTGCAATACAACAGGATTCTTGTAGTTTCCAATTAAGAAAGAAAAGACAAGAGGTGGATAAGTATCTTGCAAACTTTACAAATTTGCTAATTCGGTCACGCATTGAGGAAAGCTAGAAGCACACTACTACGAGGAAATAATGAGACACACTATGTGGCAAGACTAACTAACCAAATCAGATTAAACTAATTAAAAGGACAAGTGGAAAACATAGGAGAGAACATGTAAAAAAAATATATCAATTAGGAATATATTAAATAATCTCTTACTGTTTGATAGAAGGAACTGAGAAATTCATAAGACAAATTCTTTCTATGAAATTAGATAAATGGTTTGAAAATATAGTAAAATAGGAAATTGCTTATCGAGAAGCAAAATTGAGATAGCATAATAAACAGTTGACTCAGTATGTCCTTTTGAGTTGCAAGATCAGCACATAATTGGCCCTGGTTGCTGCAAGCATAATAAACATTGGAGAAATCAAGGATCAGCAAGATATACAAATGTGTTTACGCTACTCACACAAGAAAGAAGGATGATTCTGACTGAGATTAGAGGCTCTAAAATGAAATGATAATGATAATGAACCCTCCAGAAGAAAAACCACATTCCATTTCTTCTATATTACATTAAACATTTCCCAAGAAAGAAGGGTGACTATGATTATAAATGCTACAGAAGAAAAGCTATATGCCATTTCTTCTTGCACGTCCCTGGATGCAAAGCAGTTTGAGGGAAAAACAAAATGAAAATGGAGGTTTAGAAAGAGCAATTTTAGACAGAATATGACACCATATAACTTTAGACAACTGAAAAGCAAGGTGCAAAGTTTAATGCCAATTTATAAGCAGCAGATTATACATCAGACAACACAATTTGCAACTTCAATTCGTAAGCAAAGAGATTACATATTCCCGCCTACCACCATACATAGGCGATAGAGGTGATGTAGTCCAATTCTCGAGCTATTATTCATACTGCATTGCTATAACGAAGGTTCAAAAGTGATTTTCACTGAACCCGACATTGTCACACGCAGTTTGATATCATCACGTGCATATGCAGTTCATAGGTACGGATAAAAGCATCAAGTAAGGGTAACATTTTGAAGTGTATTCAATCGAAAAGCTAAAAGTAATTAATCCGATTGTAAAGGGTGAGAGAGAGAGAGAGAGAGAGAGAGAGAGAGAGAGAGAGAGATTGGAATTCTTTTGAAGTGGCAGACAGAAACGCATCCTGAAGCTGGAGACCTACCGGAGAAGCTCGCTTGCCGCCGGCGGGAACGAAGGGGAATAACAGAGTGACAGCTCGCTACCGCTACAGTGGACGTCGGTGGTGGCTTCCGCGGCAGATGGTCGTCGCCGACGATCAGGAAGGATGGGGGCTTCGTGCTCGTTACGAGTGACGAATGCTTGGGGACAGTGAATTGGAATTTGGGAATCGGAATTTGTCCGTCCAGCTTCAGGCTCGTGGCGCTCTGTTTCCGCGCGTTTCAAATTTTGTTTCTTTAATTTTATTTCATAGATGACAAAATTTTGAAATTTATATAATGAAAAATTAGAAGGAGGGATCTAATAAATATTACTAAACTTTATTATGAAAGATCATTTAAAAAATTTAGATGAAAGATTAAGATAAGTGTAATTGACAATTATAATCTTGATATATAATAGTATTTATTAGGGATTTTAGTCGCAAATCGGAAGTTTCTAATTTTTTTTATTTCACATGAAATAATGTTGTGAGAATTTTCTTTTTGAAAATTTTTAATTCTGCCCGAACTTTTTTTGTGGGAAGAAAATTCTTTAAAGAATTATATGCTTATAAATATTCACTAAGAAAATAATATTAAATTTTTTTATTCAAAACGATTTTTAAAAATTCTATTGTAAAAAGAGGATTTTTATTTTTTTATTATTTTAACTTTTTTTACTATGCAGAAAATTTGTTGTAAAGAGCAAAGTATAAAAAACTGAACTACTCACTGAACTTGTTAAAAAATTAATTTAAGAATTAATGATTTAATCACAGTCAAAAAGATAAGGACGAAATTAATATTTTTACATTATATAATTATTATGTTAAATTAAAATAATATTATTATTATAATATAAGAAAATAAACATTTTTTACTGAAAAAATTAAATTTAAATAGTGACAGATTTAAAATACAAAATAATAATAAAATCAAAATAAAATTTGAACAGTTAAAACCTCAGCCTTACTTGATCCTGAGACTCATCGGGTGCAACACCTCTCTTGTAGAAAAACGAGAGCGTGCCTTGAATATCAAATGTAGAGAGTCACATCCCTGTTTCTTATACTTGGCCCACTATATTATTCATTTATTATTTATCTTTCCATTCATTTAAAAAAAAAATAAAATACAAATTAACCTATATAATATTTACTATGACCTTTAGTCTCATTGGAGTTTTACGTGTAGGCAAGACCCATCTCAACTTACTTTCATTTTTCTCTATGCTTTTCAGTTTTCACCTTTTTTGTTTCCACTCCTTTCCTTTTAACGTTGTTTTCCATCCTCTTTTTATTATTAGTTTGATGCTAAGGGAAATTAATAAACACCATGCGAGTGTACAAGCATAATGTAGGTAATAGTAAATCAATGTTGTTCTCACAGAAAATCAAGTAAAATACTTAAATGTGTCCCCCCATTATTTCTGGAATTTTTGGTATTTTTAGTGGTCTGAATTATGTTAGCAAAAGGATTTTAAAATTGTGAAAGTCTTTTGTGATTGTACACAAGCGATCTCCACTATCACAAAGGACAACCATAGTTATCACCATTTTCAAACATAAATGACTCTACTAAAAGACTTTTGTGTAAGCAATGGGTTGTTAATTTTAATGTTGTGTACAGGGAAAATAATAGAGAGATTGATTATCTTACTAAGTTGTGCCACAATCTTCCGCTCTAACTTTTATGATGTTTTCCCTCTGACTTGGGATTTTGTTTTCTTTTTGGTAGGTTGGGCATTTTCTCTCCTGTTGAGCTATTTTTGCTGTTTGTTCTCTGTTATTGGTTTACATTCGGTTGAATAATTTCCCTTCTGATTAAAAAAAAAACAAAGAAAATCAAGTTAAATGATAAATAGGTATTAAATTTTCAATTTCATTCAATTTAATTTAAAATGTTAAAAATATTTTAAGTTAAGTAACTACAATTTTGAATTTGAAGCACTCTAAACTCAAGAAAACAAAAAAAAAAAACCTTGAGTAGTAAGCCTATTTTTATTTCATTCAATTTATTGATTACATTAATTTTAATTCCATTTTAAGGGTTGGGGAACTTGAATTTATAATCTCGAATATCTTTTGGTTGCTCAAAATTCTACTCAATTCTAACTCAACAATTTCTTGCTAAAATTAGATTAAATGCTTTAAGTTCAAGCTTCTTCTAACCACTTAGGTCATTGAGGTACAATCATGTCTTAAAGACAAATTAACTAAGTTAATCTTAAGCTATTGATTCCAATGTCCAAACAGAAATTTCTCTCCCAATTTTATTTTATTTCCCTAAGTAGTATCTAATGGTGGCCAATCATTAATTCAAAGTAAAATTAGAATTGAAATATAAAACATCCATTTATCATAAAATAATCAGTAAATCAAATTACAAATTAAGTAAATGAGTTCATAGTATGTACTCTAAAGCATCAAAGTTCAGCCATACCATATAGTTAAATAAAACCTGAAATCAGCATAACAATGGTTTCTCAATGTCAATATCTCTAGGAACCAAAAGACTTAAATTCCATTTAAGTTAATTATTGCAATAAATAAAGAAAAGGCTAAAGTATATATTTAGTCCTTTAACTTTACACAACATTTCATTTTAATCCTTTAATTTTATAAAATATATTTTTAATTTTTGTTAACCCTAACACTATTAGTTTTATCCCAACAAATTTTTATATTGAACTTTTAAATATTAACAAAATATTCTTAAATGTTAACATATTAAGTTTAATTTTTTTAAAATAATAATAATTGACACAAAAAATAATCATTTAAAAGTAATAATGTTAGAGTTAAAGGATTAAAAGAATACTTTATAAAATTAAAGGACTAAATTAAAACCTTATATAAAGTTAGAGGACTAAAAGCATACTTTAACTATAAAGAAAATAAAAAAAGAAGAGGCAAAGGAGAAAAAAGAAAACAATCAAGCAAATTTAATTGAGGAAGCTGATCAGAAGGGTGAGAGCAATAGAGCAAGAGCAAGGGTTCCTATCATCGGCGTGTTTGTTAATGGTGGTATAATAGTAGCAGCAGCAGCAATGATAACAACAACAACTAGCTAATTTTATTCTACTAGATAGTGTGGGTTACATAGATCGTACAACACCATTATTTTCTATAATTAATCAAGCTTTTAAAAATATTATCAATGTTAACTAGGAGGTTTCATTCGACATATCCATGTAAGATTCAACAACGTTTTACGTTAGTTGTTAAAAGCTAAATACAACCCTCCTCTTTTTTTGTGCTTGGCAGTGGTGAGAATTTTTTCCAATGACAAAGGGGATACATTTTTCATTTAAGGCAATTGAAGAAGAGGCAAGTGTACCGCTTATCGTTTTCATCCAATAGCAAAGAAAAGTTGGCTACTCCTTTAGTTAGTGTTCAATCAGAAAGAAAAATTACTTCCTTCTTTAGTTAATTTGATTGCTTGTCTAACGTGGCCATGGTGGCTCTTGTTGTATGTATATTTTTCCATGTTTGATAGATGCTGATCGAATTAATGGAACTTCACTATGTATTTTTTTGTATGTGTATCTTTCCATGTCAGAGGTGTTAGGGAAGGGAAAGAATGGCGAACAACGAAAAAAGAAGGGAAAGGAAAATCAAAAGTAAATGCCCTTCATAAGTTCAAGCAAGACTTTCAGATTACGCATAAAGGTAAATGGATATTCAAGGGACTGAAATCATAACATCAGTGATAAATTAAAAGTTTGGGTATTTAGAGTGGATTATACAAAATGGTGATAAATTAGTGAGGATATTGCATATAGAATATAATCTGGATGTGTAAATGGGCAAAGAGTATAATTATTTGTGATAAAAAAATACTTTATAAACTTAAAGAAATATATAAAACCATTATAAACCCAATAATAACACTATATGATAGTGAATATTGGATTTTAAGGAATAATAAGAGCATAAAATTGGGTACATGAATAGATGTGGGGTCATACAAGAAAATATAGGGCATTAGGACGTATTTGGTTATTAAAGAGGAATGGGATGGTATAGAATGTTTTGTACAGAATAAAATGAACTAAAATAAAGTTGTGAAAACATAGAGAGATGGAGAAAATAGATAAATGAAAACTGTGGGGGCGATAGAGTGATGGGAATGAGGATTGTTATGAATAAAGTCATCAATCTAATTCCCACCTAGCTATCAATCACTCCAAGGCTTTCATCTCTCTACAATTTTCATCCCTCTGTCAATATGCAATCTTAATTTAGTCTATTTTGTTCACTATCAATTCATTCCATTCTTTTCCATTTCATTCCTATAATTGATCACCATAATATTCGTAATGAACATATACAAGGAAGAGCTAACATGACATTTATTGAGAAAAAATGATAGAAAATTATTTAAGGTAGTTCAAACATATATAAAAAAAAAAAAAGGCTAGTGGAATTTGAAGGTGCTGGTGAAGAGGGTTGAGCAAACAACAATTTTAAATCTTGTAAAGAAATGTAGAGGAAGATGAAAAACAAAATTAAGTTATTAGATAGAATCATTTTGGTGAATAATATATCTAAAAATTTGATTGTTGACAAAACACAATGACATTATGTGATCCATATAACCAATATGTAATCCATATAACCAACCCTCATTCAACAAAATAATCAAAAGGCCTAATGTTGTTATTGGCTTACAAGTTAAAAGATTAGTTATAAATATTAATCTATATAAATACAAACATATGGATGGTTTCATTTATAGATTAATAAGAGTTATTATTCCATGTTTTAAAGCAACCACCGGCAGCTTCATTTGATGTTCTTTATGAAGAGTTCTGAGTTTTCCTCCTCTTACTATAGTTTATTGACTTATGGTATGATGTACTCTTTTTGTCATAACCATAATCATAATAATAATGATAATAAATCCATTTTCCAAAGAAATATCTTTGTTAATTTGTTTAATATTTAAGTACACCAAAATTTTAACTGAATTTCTCAATCTATATAAAATTATCGATAATTCTTATAATAGAATGCTAGATAGTATTTGGTTAGAGAGGAATATAGGGAGGAAATTTTTATGAGTCCAAATTTTAGGGGGGGAAAACTAAAAGTGGGTTGAAAGTTTTTAATTAATTTCCTTTAATTTTTTCTCTTACGTCTCTGTAATAAAATTTTGCAATTCTATTTATCTATTTTTAATCAAAATCATTAAAATTTCCCTTCCCCCTACCAAACAAAAAGAAAAAAGATAATGAATTATTATTATTATTATTATTATTATTATTATTATTATTATACATGGTGTTGAAATTCTTAATAATGCATGAAGGAAAAAGATCTAGAAATAAACACAAAAACGAAATATCTCTCAAGTTTCCATTAGTCCAAAATAAGTGTACTCAAAGTAATGATCAGCATTATACCCATATATAGATTTCTTATTAATTTTTTTGGCCAATATAGCTCTCTTAAATTGACTTCCCCTCAGATCAAATGAAGATACTGAAGGATTTTTATTTGTTATTTTTCCTATGCGCAGATAGGGAGAGAGAATTAGATAATATGAGCAGAGAAGTTCCTGGAAAGAGATTCACACAGAAAATGAAATATAGTGTATGATATATATATATATCAGCTAACCAGGTGCTTTTGTTACTGACAAATACAAAGAGACACGAGTGTATCTCTAAGCAACACTCAAATGTTTGAGCATCCGAAATGTATGTATGAATAAACAACAACAAACACAGGTAGACAGACACCACTTCAAGATATACACTTCACAGCCAACTTCCAAAAACATGGCGCACACATACATAGAACTCTTGGATACCTGTCCGTAGAGCTGAATTATTTCCTAGCATACTCTGTAAGGGCTTCTTTGTCTCCTTACAGCTTTCTTCATTTAAAGAAGCTGAATTATTGGCTAGGAGCTGGAAATTAGCTCCACCAGAGTCTTAAAATCACGAGCCGCTTTACCCTCTGGTTTAGCAACATCTTGCAGAGTCTTCTTCATCTTCAAGGCATTTTCTCTAACCTCCTTGCCCTCTTCCTGCACCAAAATCATATCCAAGCTCTTCATCAATCCACTCTTTGTGAACTCTCCACCTTCTACTTTCACCCCAAAGCCCCACACATCGGAAGCCATTCTCCCACACATGCTTTGATCTGCGAAGAAGGTCCTGCAAATCATAGGCACTCCATTTGCAGCACTCTCCATCATGGAGTTCATACCACTGTGAGCCACATATACTCCCACTGATTCATGTGCTAGAACTTGCATTTGCGGAGCCCATGGAACTATCTTCCCTCTCTTGCTCGTCCTCTCCACAAACCCATCTGGTAAAATACCCTTCAGATCATCCTTCATTGTCCACAGGAAAGGAAATTCACAAGCTTCTAATGCTTCTGCAATAGCTGCGAGCTCAGGAGGTGGTGGAACAGTCACAGTTCCAAAGCATATATAAGCCACAGATCTACTTCTCTGCTTGTCCAACCATTCCAAGCACCCTGAAGGGTCCATTAATGGAGAAGAAGAAGAGAAGGATCTGGTGAAAGAGTGAGAAAGCCAACATAAAGCATAGACTGTAATTTGGACCTCATGTCTTCAACAAACGACGGCAGATCTAGCTCCTCGTAGAAGTTCATCGCTACTGCTTTGGCCTGAGGTAGTGCTTTCCCAATTGAGCTTGGTGTCCTTGAGAATTATGTCTCATTCTCACCAAATGCACGCGATTCATAGGGCAAATCTGAGACCCTCATCTGGGACAAACCCGGAAGAAAATCAACTCGTTTGTCACTTTCGATGCCATTTTTCTCACAATGCTGTCGCACCAAGTGTGTGTTAAAAATGAGGAGACAGTGAGGTTGAAAGACAAAGCCATGTTGCGATCCAAGAGACGTTCAGTTCCTGAGCTAGAGCTAAAGGAGTCACAAAAGCGTCAGAGAGAATGCAAGTGACCCTGAGGTTTGTGCTTTTCACTGCTAAATCAACACCATGTTTGAGATTCTGAGTACAAGACTTAAGGAACAAGTCAAGCTTTTCAATGGGGTTTTTTCCCAGTACATGTCCCTCGGGGACACCATCAGAGATATCGAAGCTTTTGACGTTGTCGGGGATGGTGGGCTTGGAGAAGAGTTCTTGGTTGTGTTGTGGCGGGGCAATGTACGAGAATACAACATTTGAAGCAGCGTGAGCTAGCTTGAAGACGAGGTTTGGGAGAGTGATAGGGCATACGGTGGCTTCCAAAAGGGAATGGAATCACTGCTACGTGCTTAATCTCACCAGATGAAGATGATGATATGGCCATAATATTGTTGTGTTCAGACTGAAAAAAATACAAATGTGAAGAAAGAAAAGCGAGGAACATAAGACTAGACATATAATGGTTGTGCAGAATATATAGAGTTCGGCGTCAACTTCTGAACAGTAAATTAAATTAAAGGCTTGTATCAAAAATAAAAAAATTAAATTAAAGGCCTTGGACTGGTAGCGATATGTCGAACTCGTATCTGACTAAAGTGTTCATTAGTGTGATGTGATCCAAACTATTCAATAAATTTTAATTTAGATGGTGCAATTTAAAGCATTATTTTATTTTATATTTATTAAAATAAAAATTTATAAAATTATAAAACAATTTTGGTAAATTATTTTATTTTAATATGGTGTAGATTTAATTTAAAGGATTTAATTTAAGATTAAAATTTTTATAATTGCTCTATAGTGAGTATCAAGTGATGAGCACCAAAATTGAATCCTTTCAAACTCATTTGTTAAGTTGATTAAGACACCGACGGTGCTGGTTACTATGTTTTAAGTTGTTTGCTAGTTCGGATCATAATATTGCTGGGATTTGAATTGAGTTTGATTAGGCTTTAAGCTTTTGGTTTTAAAAAATTGAAAAAATGACTGAAAAATCTTTCTAAACTATACAAATAATAATAAGATCAGTCTGAACAGGAAAGGCATTGGACCAGTAGGTAGATTTAAATGTTGTGGTGCCAATGTCACAGGCTGGCTAACATCTAAAACACTTCATCTATTTAAAAATATAAAATATTTTAAAAAAATTAAATATTTAAAAATATAAAATATTTTTAATCTTTTAAGGTGTAATCATTATTTTTTTAAAAAAATATCCTTATTGATGAATGACTTTATATTTATTATAGAATATTTAATAAGGATAAATATAAAAAAAGAGATAATTTAAAAGTAAGTAACTAGATAAAATTCAGTTAAAAATATCTTAGGAAGTAAAGTCTTTTTTCTTAAAATTTATCTTTAAATTTCATAATATTGTAGTCTTTAGAGAGTAAAATTAAATATTATAACTTAAATGAGGCCAATAATTCATGCGAGGTTCTAGACACTCGCCTAAAGCTATCCACAGTCCAATCTATAGCTATAACTTATCCCCCTTTATTCCATGATGCACGGGGCTTTATTTGAAGATAACTGTTTTCATAAAATTGTATATTAGGCACTTACAGTTATTATATAAAAAAATAAAATAATAAAAAAATTTATTTAAATTATATAAATAATAAATTAATTTCATAAAATAATATAATTTATTTTTTAAGGGATATTTCTGTTATTAAAGAATTATAAGAAATAATACTTTTGCTCTTTATTCAATTAAAAAAATTTGCAACTTTTCATTCACAATTTTTGTTATTAACAACTTGTGTTTTTAAATTTATAATAATTTAATAACTATTTTCTAGTCTTAATATATAGGTCTTGATATGTATCAAGTGTTAAAAATTTATAATTTTTCATTTACAACTTTTGTCTCTGAATTTGCATAATTTAATAATTATTCACAAATCTTGATCTACAAGTCTTGATATACATCAGATGTTAAAAATTCACAATTTTTCATTCATAGTTTTTGTTCCTATATTAACAATTTTTATTTTTAAATTCGCAACAATTTAATAGTCATTTGCAACTCTGCATCTATAATCTTATATGCATCAAATGTTAAAAATTCATAAATTTTTATTCACAACTTTTGTTCCTATATTAATAACTTTTCTTTTAAATTCGCAACAATTTAATAGTCATTAACAACTCCGCATTTGGAGGTCCTGATATGCATCAGATGTTGAAAATTTATAACTTTTTATCCACAGCTTTTATTCTTATATTAACAACTTTTGTCCCTAGATTCACAATAATGCAACAAGAAATTGTAACTTATTAATTCTCTCTATAAATTGACTAAATCAACAAAAATAAATTACCACTCTAATCTAAAAAATAATAAATTTTATTAATTTAAATGACAAGAAAACCTTAAAAAGTGACAACTATCTAAAATTTGTTATTAGTTACATAATCTACAACTTGCATCAAAATACCTTACAACCTTTTTGATAAAAATATATGAAGGGTTGAATCTTCTAGTGTCATCCCTTCTCTTAATATTTTTATCTTCACACTCCCCCATCATATTGTATTTTACTTTCAATATTTTTACAAAATGTCCCCCTATATGAAAATAATAAAATAGCTCCTTTCTAAAATTAAAAACAAAAGAAGCCATTTCTCATACCAACCTGAAATAATAAAATAGCCATTCATTAACATATTTATTTTTCAAATATCATAATCAGATATATGTTATGTTTTTATTGAACAACAACTATTATTCTTATATTCGCAACTTTTATATTAGTCATTCATAATTTTAGTTTATGCATTTATAACACAATTAAAAGTGATATATCATTTATCATTTAACCATGAGTAAATATTCATACCCATGTATAGTATAGAAAATGAAGATCTCAATCATGTCATGAAGAGAAAATAAAAATCTCAATCATTTACACACATTAACCTACATTAATTTCAACTATCACATATGGGAGGAGAAATTTTTAAGAGGAGAGGAAATTTATCAACATGTAGCACAGCTAACAAAGGAAGAATGATTGCTTATATATACCCACATACAACAGCTCAACAAAACAAATCACTCACATACAGAAATTCAAAAAGAAATAGGACAAACGAGAAGGAGAAGGAGAAGAAGGAGATGGAGACAGATTAGAAGAAGAGCACGAAGAAGAGAAGAAGAGGAGAACAAGAAGATGAAGCAGAGGCAAGAACAAGCGAGAAAACTCTACATTGAGGTTTGAGATTTTGTTTTATTTAATGGCCATTGGTCTTTTTTTTAATTTCCTTATGACAAAAATATCTCATGAGATTTCAAGAAAATTATGCCATTTCATGGGATTAATCTGTCATTTACATAATTTAAATAAATTTTTTCATCATTTTTTTAAAAAAATTATATATATATATTATTTAGCTATGTAGATATGTCAAATAATATATTATAAAAATATACATATATATGATATTTTATTTTCAATTATTAATATCAGAAAAATACTTATATTCATATTTATGTAACCCTTTATAGTTTTTTTTTGATAAAATGTTATTTTTGTGTAGAAAATGAACTTAAAATAAAAATATTAGTAAATATTAAATAATTTTTTTATGAATATTTTTGTTAATTTTAATTTAATTTTTTTTTTTACCATGAAAATAAGTAAATACATAATTAAAACGTCATTGAAAAAAATGAATTTTTTATAGTGATTAGCTAGAGATAGAATCCCTCACTGATACTTGGTATTTCAATAATCATCTTATTTTTAAATAGGCATAAAAATGTGTTGCTAATTTTCTTACTAATTATGTTATTTTAAAAGAATACAAAATCTCTCTCTAATTTCTTGTTGAATTTTCTCATTTAGAGAGATATGAAAATTCCTCATAATTATATTATTTTAAAGAAAAATTGACAATTTCTCATTATTTTATTTTAAAGAGAGATTAATAGTCACTCATTAATTTTAAATTGAGTTTCAAATTAACATCATTTATTAATTTTCTTGCTAATTTAGCATTTTAAAAAGAATAGATAATTCCCACTAATTTGCATTTTTCTAATAGTGTAATAACACAGTTTGTCGAGATACACATGGCACTTGATAATTGTTATGAAAAAAATATTTTAATTATTATTCATCAAACTTAATGAGAAATCGTATAAATAAAAAAAAATCCTTTAAAACAAGAAAAATATGCACCACTAATCATGGAAAAAATATATGGATAAAATTTTGAGAGAATTAACCTACAAGTTTTTTATAGTTTTTTCTCAATTTTAATCAAGCCCTGTAGTTTATTTGTTTGTTTTAATCAAGTATTTGTAATTTGATCTATTAATATGTTAATCATTGAAGGTTAAAAATAATCATAAATTATTAAATTTCCCAGACATAAATTCTTTAATTGTTTATAGAAAATTTAATTTACTAATTTTATTCAAAATTAAAAAAATGCTTTAATACGTTGTTTAAATTTTTATTAATTTTTTATAAAATTCTATAAGTATAAAAAATATTTAAAAGACAACCTAATATATAAATTTTGAGTTATAAAAATTATGTAGTTAATTCTAAAATTTATAATCATTCTATAAAAATAAAATTTCTTAATTTTGTTTTTAAAGGAAAAATTTAGGATTTTAAATTTTAGGAGTTAAAAAATTTATTTGATCAAATTATAAAGACTCAATTAAATAAAATAAAATAAATAATATAATTCATAATTGAAGAAAATTGTAAGGGCTTGTACATATATTTTTCCTAAAATTTTATAAAATTTTATATAAACTTACATAGTATGTTACACAAGCAACTACGCGTCTTTTATTAATATATGATATGACTATTACTATTAGTAAGATATAACTAAAAATAATAGTAGAAGAATCTATAATAGAAAAATAAAAATGTTAATCACATTAATTTTAAATTTTTAAACATGATAGAGTTTTATACAACTGTTTTAAAATAAAAGTTTTGTATATTTTATAGCTTTGAAAATAATAAAACATATGGGCTAGAAAAAGCAAAGCAAGGATTATATATTAAAGACCTAGACTAGACTTCACGTACATATGGTTCTCCTTTGGTTTAGTCTGAACAGGAAATGCCTTAGACTGGTAGCTACATGTCGAACTAATTTTTTTAGCAGGTTTAAAAAAAAAAAAAATTGAAAGCACCCATTACCCAAACTTTACGGCAGAATGATATTAAAATCTCAAAATAATAAATTGTAGTTAGATCACGAACAAAATTTTTTTTTATAAAATCAGTTATTAATGTTGATTCTAACACTTTAAATTTAGAAGTTTTAATAAAAATAAGATATTTAAATTTTAAATATATTTTTTAATTTTTAATTGAAAACTTATTTGCAACTGTTTCAATTAATATTTATAATTTATTTTCAAATTTTTTTATTAAAAATTTAACTTTTAAAAATTTACTAACATTAGCTATACATTATAAGACCTATCAGTAATATACAATTGATATTAGTAAATTAATAAATAAAGCTAGTAATAATAATTGATGTTACTGTTTGTTTGACAATCAATTGAATAATGATATTTAAGTCTTGTAGTAAAATTCATTAATTGATGTTAAGTGTGTTTGAACATCATATTGAAATTGTTATTTACGTCTTGTTTTATTGGTGTTTAAAAAGGGAGAAAGAAAAATTTTTCAATTAGTGATTATAAAGTCATGTAATTTATAACCCACATTAGTAAATTAAAAGTAAACATAAAAATTAATACTAATATTTTACATCTTGGACAAAACTAACAAGTGAATGGTATTTATATTTTTACATTATAAAATTATTTTAGGTTAATCCTCCTGGAATGATATAAAGTTTCAAATTTTTTTAGAACCCGTTAATAATTAAATTATATCCTTGATTTTAACTAAATTCTTCTAAAAAAAAATACCGATAGTCTAAAATTTTCTAACGAAAATGTTGTGGAAGTTATTATGTGGGAGTAATTGAAAAAGATACAAATGCAAAGAACAAAAAGCAAGGAATACATAATGCTTCTACATAGCAGTGTTTTGAACTCCAAATTGAATCAAACAGTCTAACCGTCAACTACTCAACACAACGACTTAATTCAATCATTTAAATTATTTGAGTATTTGGACTGGTTGATGTTGATTAGACCCCAGCAATTTTAAGAGAATTAAAGTTAACCTAAAATTAGAGTGGGTCAACCCAATCTAAAGCCTCAAAAATAAAAAAAGGAAAAAACTTATTCTCAGTAGTTCAGATTCATAATTTCTCTTCTCTAATATCTTATCTCTCCTCCATAACCAAAATCCAATTCCTAATTTTTCCTCCAGCCTTTACCTCCAACTCTAGCAATTAGCCTTTGATATTGAGATGGAAGTTCATGAGTTGTGACATGATGGCATGTTCTAGTTCTAGCGTTTTGCTCCAAGATCGTGAGCTCATGCTGACATGCCTCCACCTCCAGCTCTAGCAATCTGCGCATCAAGTCTTTGGCATAGAGATCTCAAACGTCATAGACAAATTAATGCTTTATTTATATATTTATATATATAAAAATTATTATTTATTTAATTTTTATGTCAGCAGTAAAACCAATTGAATCATAAAAATATGATTCGATATTTTTTTTGATTTGATCTCTGATTTGAGTTTCAAAATATTGCTACAAAGTACAGAATCATATATTTTTGGTTCAATCTAAAGTCTAAACAAGAAAGGCCTAGGAATGGTAGCTGCACGTGGAACTAATTTGTCAAGTAGGTAGAGAATAAAAGCACCCTCGACCCAAACTAAAGTGAAAATCACATTAAAATTCTAAAACCATAAATTTATGATAAATTTTAATAAATTTTTTTATAAAAGTAGCTGTAAATATAATCTAAACACTTATAAATTTAAAAGTTTAATTGTAAATAAGATATTTAGATTCTATACATAACTCTCACTATTAAATTAATATTTATAATTTATTTTTAAAAAAATTTGTCAAAAACATCATGATGACTTTCAATATTTTATTAAATTTATTGATATTTTTAATGCAATTAGAAGTTATTTATTTAAATTTTTTAGTAAAAATATCATTAAGTGGATAAATGTGTGTGAAAATGAGTTTGAAAATATATTAGAAGTTAGTGAATCAATTTTAGCATTAATTTTTAGGTTTTATGTATGTTGGAAGGTCTAATTGAGAGGTCCAAAGATAAAAATTTTAGAGTCTAAGTTAAAGAAATTAAATTTAAAAAAAAAAATTTAACAAGTAATGTTCGTTGTAGCGAAACACAACTTTAACAAAAGAGAGAAGGAGAAGGGGAGGAGAGCGGTGGAGAATTTTGATAACATGAGCAGAGAAGTTCCTGGAAAGAGATTCACACAGAAAATGAAATGCAGTTATTATATAGATGTATCAGCTAACCCTGGTGCTCTAGTTACTGACAAATACAAGAGATACGACTATGTCTCTAAACAACAAATACAGGTAGACAGACACCACTTCAAGATATACACTTCACAGCCAAGCCACTTCCAAAAACATGGCGCACACGTACATAGAACTCTTGGATACCTGTCCGTAGAGCTGAATTATTTCCTAGCATACTCTGTAAGAGATTCTTTGTCTCCTTAGAGCTTTCTTCATTTAAAGAAGCTGAATTATTGGCTAGGAGCTGGAAATTAGTTCTACCAGAGTCTTAAATCACGAGCCGCTTTGCCCTCTGGTTTAGCAACATCTTGCAGAGTCTTCTTCATCTTCAAGGCATTTTCTCTGACCTTGTTGCCCTCTTCCTGCACCAAAATCATATCCAAGCTCTTCATCAATCCACTCTTTGTGAACTCTCCACCTTCTACTTTCACCCCAAAGCCCCACACATCGGAAGCCATTCTCCCACACATGCTTTGATCTGCAAAGAAGGTCCTGCAAATCATAGGCACTCCATTTGCAGCACTCTCCATCATGGAGTTCATACCACTGTGAGCCACATATACTCCCACTGATTCATGTGCTAGAACTTGCATTTGCGGAGCCCATGGAACTATCTTTCCTCTCCTGCTTGTCCTCTCCACGAACCCATCTGGTAAAATACCCTTCAGATCATTTCATTGTCCACAGGAAAGGAAATTCACAAGCTTCTAATGCTTCTGCAATAGCTGCAAGCTCAGGAGGTGGTGGAACAGTCACAGTTCCAAAGCATATATAAGCCACAGATCTACTTCTCTGCTTGTCCAACCATTCCAAGCACCCTGAAGGGTCCATTAATGGAGAAGAAGAAGAAGAAGGATGTGGTGACAGAGTGAGAAAGAGCCAACATAAAGCATAGACTGTAATTTGGCCCTCATGTCTTCAACAAACAATGGCGTATCTAGCTCCTCATAGAAGTTCATCACTACTGCTTTGGCTTGAGGTAGTGCTTTCCAAAACGACCTTAGTGTCCTTGAGAATTCTGTCTCCATCTCACCAAATGCACGCGATTCATAAGGCAAATCTGAGACTCTCATCTGGGACAAAACCAGGAAGAAAATCAACGAGATTGTCACTTTCCATGCCATTTTTCTCACAATATTGTTGAACTACGTGTATGTTAAAAAGGAGACAGTGAGGTCGGAAGACAAAGCCAAGTTGCGATCCAAGGGACTTTCATTTCCTGAGCTAAAGCTAAAGAAGAAGTCACAAAACGCCGAGAGAATGCAAGTGACTCTTAGGTTTGTGCTTTTCACGGCTAGATCAACACCATGTTGGAGATTCTGAGGGCAAGACTTAAGGAAAAAATCAAGTTTTCAATGGAGTTTTCTCCCGGTACATGTCCCTCGGGGACACCATCGGAGATCTCGAAGCGTTTGACGTTGGGGGGAATGGTGGGCTTGGAGAAGACTTCATGGTTGTGTTGTGGCGGAGCGATGTACGAGAACACGACGTCTGGAGCAGCATGAGCTAGCTTGAAGACGAGGTTTGGGAGAGTGATAAGGTGGCTTGCAAAGGGCCATGGAATCACTGCTACGTGCTTGGTCTCATCTGAAGATGATGGTGATGATATTGCCATGTTGCTGTGTTTAGATTGAAACTGAAGCAAACACGAAGAAAGAAAAGCGATGCGCCGAACTCATTTGTTAAGAGATTGGAACTCGAAGTGATCCATCTTGGGTGGTCATCACCCTGGTACTAACAGGATGATGAGATCTGATTCAGATTTAATAATTTTTTTTATTTTCATATTATTAAAATAAAAAATTTATAAAAATTATAAAAAATTTTAATAAATCTTTTTTATCATCAACTGGGTTTAAATTTAATTTAAAGAATCTAATTTAATTTTAAAATTTATATATTGACTATCTAAACATACTTTACATAGTTCATATTAAAATTTTTTAACTTATAAATTTTTTAAAAATATTTTTATATTTTTATTAAATTTGAACTGTGCAGAATACATTGAATAGTTAAAATATATAATTATAAAAAAATTTAATATTAAATTAAACTGTACAAAATACATATGGGAGTCAATAAAAATATAAAAATTTTTAAAAAAATTAGGCTTTAAGCTTTTGGTTTTTAAAAATTGAAAAAATGACTTAAAAATCTTTCTAAAATATACAAATAACAATAAGATCAGTCTGAACAGGAAAGGCGTTGGACCAGTAGCTAGAATCAAATGTTGTGGTGCCCAATGTCAAAAGCGGGCCAACGTCCAACCTCTTAGCCTTTGCTGATAAATGTATGAGTCAGAGTAATTTTACATCTGAAATTTTCATTTAAAATATCTTTATATATTTATCATTCACTTTTCATGAAATGTATGCTTTGCATAAATTTTAATAGCCATTTTGTGAAGAAATAAATTATTTTTTTATAATTTACCTTTAAATTTCATAATATTATAGTCTTTATAAAGTACAAAAAAAATGATAACAAAGTTAATTTAACATTTTAAAAAGGAATAGATAATTTTATTGATTTGCATTTTTTAATAGTATTATGAGAAAGTTTGTCATGTCAAATTGAGGAGACACACATGACACCTGATAATTGATATGAAAAAAATATTTAATTATTATTCATCAAACTTAATGAGAAATCATATAAATAAAAAAATATCATTTAAAACAAGAAAAATATGCACCACTAATCATAGAAAAAATATATGGATAAAATTTTGAGTGAATTAATATACAAGTTCTTATAGTTTTTCTCAATTTTGAATTAGGTCCCGTTGTTTATTTTGTTCTAATTAAGTATTTGTAATTTGATCTATTAATATGTTAATTCTTGAAATTTAAAATTAATTATAAATTATTAAATTTCCTAGAGATAAATTATTTTAGTGTTTATATAAAATTTAATTTAATAATTTTATCCAAAACTGAAAAAAAAATTGATTTAACACGTAGCTTAATTTTTATTAATTTTTATGATAATTCTATAAATATAAAAAATATTTAAAAGACAACCTAATAATATAAATTTTGAGTTGTAAAAATTATGTAATTAATTCCAAAGTTATATAACCATTCAGTAAAAAATATAAAATTTCTTAATTTGTTTTTAAAAAAAATTAAGGATTCTAATTTTAGGAGTTAAAAAATTTAATTGATCAAACTATAAAGACTTAATTAAAATAAAATAAATTACAGGAATCTAATTCATAATTGAAAAAAAATTATAAGTACTTGTGTATATATTTTTGCTAAAAATTTTATAAAGTTTATATAAACTTACATTGGATACAACTATGCATTTTTTATTAATATATGACATGACTATTACTATTTGTAAGATATAGCTAAAAAATAATAGTAGAAGAATCTATAATAAAAAATAAAATTATTAATCAGACTAATTTTAAATTTTAAAGATGATAAGATTTTATATAACTGCTTTAAAATAAAGAGTTTTATATATTATAGCTTTGAAAATAATAAAACATATGGCCTAGAAGAAAGCAAAGCTATGATTTTATATTAAAGACCTAGACTAGACTACACATACATATCGCTCTACGGAACAATTTGGTTTAGTCTGAACAGGAAATGCCTTGGACTGGTAGCTACATGTCGAACTAATTTTTAAGTAGGCAAAGGGGAAAAAAAATTAAAAGCACCCATTACCCAAACTTTATGGCGTAATGACATTAATATCTCAAAATAATAAATTTATAATAATTAGACAGCCAACAAAATTTTTTCATAAAATCAGTTATTAATATTGATTCTAACACTTGCAAATTTAGAAGTTTTAATTATAAATAAAATATTTAAAATTAAATATAACTTTCAATTTGCAATTGAAAACCTATTTGTAACTGTTTGAATAATATTTATAATTTATTTTTTAAAATATTTTTCAAAATTTTAACTTATATAAATTTACTCACATTAGTTATAAATTATAAAACCTATCAATAATTTATAATTGATGTTAGTAAATTAATAAGTAAAGTTAATAAATTAACAATTGATGTTACTACTTGTTTGAAAAATTAATTGAATAACTGATATTTAAGCCTTGTATGATTATTGATAAGTTAAGTCATGTAATTTTATAATTTATATTGATAAATTAACAAATAAAATAAAAAAAATTAACAACTATTGATTCTACATCTTGGACAAAATTAACAAGTGAATGGTATTTTAATATTTTTACATTTGAAATTATTTTACTTTAATCCCTCTGAAATGTGATATAAAGTTTTACATTTTTTAAAACCCATTAATAATTAAATTATATCCTTAATATTAATTAAAATTCTCCTAAAAACAAAATAAAAATATTGATGGTCTAAAATTTTTCCAACGAAAATGTTGCAGAAGTTATTAGATAGGAGTAATTGACAAAGATACAAATGCGAAGAACGAAAAGCAAGGAATATATATCGAAGGCCTAGACTGCAGTAGACATAGTGCTTCTACATAGCAGTGTTTTGAACCCCAGGCTGAATCAGACGGTCCGACCAGCGACTGCTCAACACAACATGTAACACCGTACTTTACTAATTAAAAACTCAATCAATAAAAATAACTATCATAATATAAAGATTTAAAGCAAAGTCTCAATTTATTTTAAAAAGACGATCATGACAAAGGAGAGTTAATTTTATAAAAATTTTGTCTACTAATTAAATATTTAAAATCTAGTCTTTTGTAAAATGATTAAACTAGTAAAAAAAGCTATGAAAGAGTTTGCATTTACTATTTAAAACTATAAACAATATCTTATCATGGTAAAAAAGAGTCTATTATAATAAATAAAAAAAAACCTAAAAAAAAATATTTTATTTAACAAAAGTTTAGGCTTACTACAGCCTGCAAACATGCGTACACATCCCACTATAAATATTCAAATATTTATTTTAATAAATCTCTCGATAATTAGAATTCTATATTAAAATATTTACTCTAAATAAATTCATTATGTAATTTCTATGGCCTTAGGCCTTAACTAATAGTACCATTTTCAGCTATTAATAAATAATAAATAATTTTAAAATTCAAACCAAATGACAAATGAGTCATATACTGGCAAATGATTATTCTATCAATTGAAATGGGACTTAAAGCTTACTCAAGTTAAGCCCTAAGCTTTCAGATTCTTTCTTTTTGCTTCGTTAAGCTTACCTAAAATGTTAAAAAAAGGGTGAGCACTAACATTTTAATACCCCCAAAATTTAACTATCCATGCACAAACTACAATCACATAATCATACAACAATTATACAAGTGTCCATAGGAATCATTCAGTAATGATATAAGAATTTCATAAAATATAACTCATAACATTCTAATATGCAATATCAATAATCTTCCTTATCATTCTATTCATCCTTATTTTGTTGACTAGAATCATAGGCTTAAATATGGTCTAACCCACATGCTGGATTAACCAAGCTTTTTCAGTGCTCGAGATGTACCTTACCAAAGGTATAGAGCCCAAGCCCAGACTATGGCTCCCCTCCTTAAAGAACTCAACAAAAGGTGTTATTGTTTTACTTTCTCTCTCTCTAAACCTGACTAGGTAAGTATTGGAAAATGGGTCTCTGAAAGAGGCCAATCACTGCGCGCGCAATGGAGGCAAATCATATGGTCACTAATTCATTTATACATTAATATCATCATCTTTTCATCAACCATTCCCCAATGCCTAATGTACATATACAACATTTATATCACATATAAGCATGCTTGAAAAAAAATAAAAATATCTCATCCGATTAACTCAATTTACATACATACTTGAAAGAAATAAACTACTCTTCAATAATATATAATTTTCATAAAATAATATTATTAATTTGCACTCACAAACATGTTTGAAAAGAAATGCTAACAATAATGCATAGCTAAGCTACAAGCATGCTTAGTAGAATTTAAGTAACATATAAATTTTTGATAATTAAATTTATGATTATTCACATCCATTATCAAGCACAAAGCTTGCAAAAATATGAAAAAACCTCAAGTTATCTGTTCTCTTTAGGTTTACATGTAGGCATATAGTAAATTAAGTAATAAGAGCTCTCAGTGAGAGTCTACAAAAGACACCCACATGTAAAAGTATTAATATATAATTTAAAACTATTAAAGAATTAATTTAAAGCTACTATAATTCTTAAAGTTATTTAGGCCCTTAAAGCTACCCCAAAGAACTCAATATTCTTTTAAGTTCATACTCCTTCTTTCTTAATGGACTAATTTTACGATATTTATATATCTAATAATTTTTGTATAACTCAAAAGAATTGATTTAAAGTTTTTATTCATCTCAAACATTTACTTTAATTCTCAAACCTTAATTTATGAGTCATCAAACCTTATAAGAAGTTTATGTATAGAAATTAAACTTTTTAAAATCTCAAAATAAATCTATAGATATATTTAGAGCCACAAAAGGACCCAAAAATTTTAAATATATCACACTCTAAATTTTTTTGTCTTCTAAAAACTAAAAATTAAGAAAATAAATTGATAGAATGAATATTTCAGATCACTTACATTATTTAATAAATCTTCAAACCACTTTTAAAATATCTGATTATACTACTTTTAACTTTTCTCGGTGGGTGCCGCACGAGCTCTTTCTCACCTGCTCACTTGTGCTGTCGCTGGGAAAAATTGTGCAGTGTGTACGCGTGATGCCTGGCAGCCTAGGTAGTTATGAAATGGGGAAAGCCACCAAAGCCTTCCCTTTTTTTTTTTTTTATAATTGTACACAAACACGCATACACTTTTATAAACACCCACACAAAATATTTTCACTTTATAATTACAAATATGAAGATGTTCACACACATACACGTACTCACACACACACACACACACACACATCTTTCTTTTCTTTTCCTTTTATTTATATATATATACATAGCATATTTTATATTACAAATTAAAAATATAAATAAATAAATAAATATTCAATCTTTTGTGCACTTGCTTTTATATGTATGTATGTATGTTATCATTATCATTATTATTAATATTTGAAGATAGATTCATATAATTTATTCAATTTTAGATAAATTTTCTTTTATTTTAAAATAAATTATTTTACTTACTTTCTAAATTCCTAATCTTGAATAAATGTTTAATAATTTCTTATGTATCAAAATTCCCATCATATACATTGAAATTTATTATAATTAATTTATCACCTAAAGATTAAAATTTAAAATGTTACATAACGACTTGGTCCAATCATTTAGACTATTTGAGTATTTAGACTGGGTTAATGTTAGTTAGACTCGAGTAGTTTTAAGAGAACCGAAGTTAACCCGAAAATTAGAGTGGCTCAACCCAATCTAAAGCCTCAAAAATAAAAAAGGAGAAAACTTATGCTTGGTAGCCCAGATTCGCAATTTCTCTTCTTTAATCTCTAGTTCTCTTCTCTAATCTCTCATCTCTCCTCCACAACTCATATTCAATATCTGATCTCTCCTTCAGCCTCCAACTCTAGTGATCAATCTTTGGTATCGAGATTGGAAGTTCATAAGCTATGACATGATGGCATGCTTCTAGCTCTAGCATTTTGCTCCAAGATCATGAGCTCATGCTGATATGCCTCCACCTCCAACTCTAGCAGTCCATGCATTAAGCCTTTAGTGTTGAGATCCTTAGCACCATAAAAAAATAATGTTTTATTTATATATTTGTGAATATAAATGTTGTTATTATTTAATTTTTATGTTGGTAGTCAAAACGGTTAAATCATAAAAACTATGATCAGTTATTCTTTTTAATTTGATATTTGATTCAAGTTTCAAAATATTGCTACATAATAGAGAACCATATATTTTTGGTTCAGTCTAAAGTCTAAACAGGAAAGGCCTTGGAATGGTAGCTGCACGTGGAACTAATTTGTTAAGCAGATAAAGAATAAAAAGCACCCTCAACCCAACTAAAGTGAAAATCACATTAAAATTTTAAAACAATAAATTTATGATAGTTAAGTTTTTAATAAATTTTTTTATAAAATTAGTTTGTAAATATTAATTCAGATACTTACAAATTTAAAAATTTTAATTGTAAATAAAATATTTAGATTCTATACATAACTCTCAACTATTTAAATTAATATTTATAATTTATTTTTAAAAAAATTTGTCAAAAACATCATGATGAATTTTAATATTTTATTAAATTTATTAGTATTTTTAATGTAATTGAAAGTCATTTATTTAAATTTTTTAGCAAAAATATGATTAAGGAATGAATGTATGTGAAAATGGGCTTGAAAATGTATTAAAAGTTAGTGGATTAATTTTAGTATTAATTCTGGGTTTTATGCATGTATGGAGGCTCAATTTAGGAGCCCAAAGATGAAAATTTTATAGCCCAAGTCAAAAGAATTAAATTTGAAAAGAAAATCCGAACAGGTCATGTTCGTTGCAACGAAAGCACGTTTTGCTATAGTAAAGTGCAATTTTAGTAAAACACAGAGAGAGAGAGAGAGAGAGAGAGAGAGGAAGGGTGGAGAATTAGATAATATGAGAAGAGAAGTTCCTAGAAAAAAATTCACACAAAAATAAAATATATTATATTATATATATATATATATATTAGTTAACCCTGGTGCTTTAATTACTGACAAATACAAGAGATACGGCTACTAGTTTTCTCTCTCTTGGATTGTGTGCCAAGAATCGTTTCCATGAGTTTTGACATGAAGGACCTTTGTAAACAACCACTGGATTGGTCAGTGAACACGCTACAGCCTGGAAATGGCAAGAAAAAGAAGCAGAATCCTTCTACAAACTCCTTGGAGGACTCTACCATGGACGATCATATGTGAAGTGAAGAAGAGGACAGTCTCCGATACGACCAAACAATGAAAGAAATGTCATCAAGAAACTCTGAACAAGAACAATCCAAACTAAAGTCTTTTATCGAGACTCTCTACTGGGCCTCAATGGAATTGTAAATGGTGCATCTGTAATGGAGGAAGATGACTTGTTCAAGGATTTAGATTACATACCATGGAAGATGCCAGAGCCCACAGAAGAGATACGAGAGATGATGAAGATATATCTCACGATACCTGTGACTAATGATGAGTTCCAAGAATGGTGCCAACCATGAAAAATGCCTTAGTTGTCACTATCTTGGGGAAAAAGATGAACCTTACGACGATGAAGAGATGGCTGTCTAAAATACGGGAAATACCAGAATTTGAGATTATTGATCTCCCTAATAATTATTTTACCATTCAGTTTACTGATGGGGAAAATTGGAAGGCACAACACCAGAAGGTTCTTTTTCAAGGACTGTGGATGATTCAACAGCACTATATTATTGTTCAGCATTGGGATCCATTTTTTGATGCCCATCACAATGCACTTGGTCGAATTGGTCCATGGAGACATGAACATGAAAACTCAAGTATGCAAAACTCTAAGGAAGGACAACTAGCCCAATTTCTGACGCAGGAGATAATGAAGAAAAATCAAGAAAAGGAGGAAATTTTGACTCTTGGATGTTGACACCTGAGCCATACAAACTTAACCCTTGGAGGTTGAAAGAGACCAAGAAAAGCAAGCATTTCCAGTACAAAGAAAGAGACAGGGATATCAGAAAGCAAGGTAGGGAGATCACTTAATCCCAATTTTCTATACTTGCAGAGTTGAAGGAAGAAGGTCAAAATGAGGAAAATGCCAATATAGACATGGAAATAGAAACTAAGCATCAATATGATAGTGATAAAGGGATACCTCGAGACATGAATCAAAAACTAAAGGGAAATAGGCAAAAGGGGCCTACTGTAAGTAGTCACATCACCAAGCCAAGAGAGGCTTTAATGTCTTCAAATTTCAAAAGTCAAAAAGGCAAAGGCAAGGAAAATCTTCGGTCAAACCCTCAGGAGAAAAAAGATAATGAAGTCAAACACGGTAGGCTAAATACTCCTATTAAAAGTGGGCCTGGACTTAATTCACCATCCAAGATGCCAAAACTTACACAAAAGGGCCATTCAATAGTTATTGGCAGTAATTTCAATATAGGCCGACATGCAAAAAAACCTAAGAATGAAAGTATAGGGATGAGTAGTAAATAATCTGAAGGGAGCTGGAAGTGGCAATTTAATTAATTCTGAGAATATCCCAATTCCAGAGAAACTACTTTCAGCTTTAAAAAAGGTGAGGCCCCAGAACCCCTAACTCTTTACGGATAATGGGTGACAAAAAAGTAGAGACCAGAAGCCGAATATTTGGGGAAAATTGCAAGTTACAGTGAGTTAATTCAGGAGCTACTTCCAGAAAGGGCACTCATACACAGTAAGCGTATTTTCTCTAATCTTCTATTTAATTATTTTTTTATGATTGTTTCTTCTTGGAATTATCGAGGTGCTGGGGGGAACGAATTCCCTATTTTGATCAAAGATATTGTGAAAAAATATAAGAAACTAGAATCAGTGGAAAAAAGGCTGATCGTGTTGTTAGAAAATTGGGTTTACAAATTGGATCAGAGTGGAAGCTACTGGTTTTACTGGGCGAATTTGGGTTCTTTGGAGGGAGTTTGATTTCTCTATTGAATACATCAACTCTAGTCCTCAACTTCTCCATTGTAAAATTACAGATTTGGTTTCGAAGGATGTTGTGATGGCCTCTTTTGTCTATAGTGAGACTCAGGAACTCCATAGGATCTCTCTCTGGGAACATCTTGAAAGTTTGGTAGCTGACATAACTGAACCTTGGATTTTTTTAGGCGACTTAAATGCTTTTAAGTCACCAAGTGATAAATTAGGTGGTGCCTCTCCAAGTGACTCGAGCATGCTTAGCTTTAATCATTGTCTTTCTGCTTGTGGACTTATTGATTTTTCTGTCATTGGAAATAAATTTACTTGGGAAAGAATGGGTATTCAAGAAAAACTGGATTGGGCTTTTTGTAATCTTTCCTGGGCCCTCAAGTTTCAGCATCATTAGGCTTTTAATCTCCTCAAGTATAAGTCTGACCACTGACTCTTATAGCAAAATCTTTGGGTAATAATAATGGTTCCTATAAATCTACTTTCATTTATAATGTGGTATGGTCAGTGGAGAGAAATTTTGAGCAAGTTGTTGGGAATTCTTGGAAGGATAGATCATGGGTGGAAGGCACTAAATATTTTACAAATGAGGCTATTAAATGGAACAATGATAACCTTAGGAGTATACCAAGAAGGAAAAAAGAAATAATTAAGCAGCTTAAAGGCATTGATAAGACTAGAAGGAGAAATGATAAAAATGGGCTTAGAAAACTTAAACCTAAATTGTGGAAGGAGTACCATAAGCTTTTAGTCCAGAAGAACTCATTTGGTACAAAAAAGTCCAGGTATAAATGGCTGAAATGGGGGGACAAAAATACCAACTTTTTCATATTGCTACTGTCATCTAAAAGAGGAAATAAAGAATAAAAGCTCTAAAATCTGAACAAGGTGACTGGATTTTTGATCAAACAAATTTGAAAACCATGGCTGCAGACTTCTTTCAAAGGTTATACACTAAAGATGAACACTTTACTGATCCAACAACCATCCCTAGCTCATTCCCTTGCCTATCTATTCTGACTTTGCAAGACATCCATAAAGAAATCACTGATGCCTTTAAAGCTCTAGGACCAGACGGTCTAACTTCCTTATTTTATCAAACTCACTAGGAAGCCATTAAAGAAAAATTTATAGTTTTATGAAAGAAATTTTTTCTAATCCTTGCAGAATTGAAGAGATCAATCAAACCAACATCTGTTTAATTCTAAAGGTTGATCAACCTTCATGTTTCAAAGAATTCAAACCCATTTTCCTCTGTAATGTGAGCCTAAAGATTGTGACTAAAATTCTTGCTAACAGACTTAAGGGGCATATGGATTTCTTGATCAAGCCAAATTAGTATAGCTTTATTACGGGTCATCAAAGTAGTGATAACATCATCATTTCCCAAGAAGCTATTCATATGATGAGGAAAAAGGACAGACGTAGGAGCTACATGGCGATAAAGGTAGTCCTCAAAAAAGCTTATGATCGCCTAGATTGGAATTTCATTGCTCATACTCTTAGATGTGTTGGTCTAGGAGAACACCTCACAAATGTCATAATGGCTTGCATTAGTATAGCCTCAATGAAGGTGAATTGGAATGGTAAGCAGTCCCCTGAATTTAAACCTTCAAGAGGGATTAAGCAAGGTGACCTACTTAGCCTTTATATTTTTATGCTGTGTATAGAGCATCTGGGTATGATGATTCATCATTTGTGTGAGACTAAAAGGTGGAAACCTTAAAGTTGTCCTTGAAAGGGCCACAAATCTCCTATCTTTTCTTTGCTGATGATCTCATTCTGTTTGCTGAAGCATCATTAGATCAAGCATCCTTGATTAAATAGATCATGGAAATTTTTTGTAAAGCTTCAAGGCACCATATGAATTTGAATAAAACTAAATTGTTTTGCTCTGGGAATGTTTGTTGCCAACATAGCTCAGAGCTAAGTTAAAATCTAAGAGTTGGACTAACTTCAGACCTTGGTAAATATTTAGGCGTCCCTCTTCTTCATAAGAAAGTCAGTAAAGGTATGTTCCTTCCCCTTCTCCAGAAGGTTCACCAAAGATTATCTTCTTAGAAGAGTACCTATCTCATTATGGTTGGGAGAACAATTTTAATTAAATCTGTCATTTCTTCCCTTCCATCTTAACTTATGCAAGCCATTTTGATTCCTAAAGGTATTTTGATAGAGATTGAGAAATATTATAGGAAGTTTCTTTAGACTAACAGAGAAGATCAAAGAAAGCTTCATCTAATCTCATGGAGCAAAGTAAAAGAACACAAGCATATGGGAGGGCTTGGCATAAAAGATCTTCACACCCAGAATAGAGCCTTCAATATAAAACTCTATTAAGCTCTACTCACTAAGCCTGAGTATTTATGGGTGCAATGCTTAAAGGCAAAATATAAATGTGGAACAGGTAAATACACAACGGTGATCAAAAAACAATCAGCATCTCATACTTAGAATGGTATCTGTAAAGTCTGGAAAACCTTCATGCAAGGGTCAAAAGAAAAGTTAAGAATGGTACTACAACAAGCTTTTGGTGGGATCATTAGGCTTCGCTGGAGCAACTGTTGATTACTTATGTTTTAGGAAGGGATCATCATCTCGACCCACATACTGAGGTGTGTGACTTTATTCTTCCTTCATGCGCCTGGAACAGAGAGTTTTTACTTAAATTCTTCTCTATGGATATAGTTATCTATATATCCACTGTCCAACCTTGTCTTAGCATACTTGAGGATGTGTCTGGTAGAAAGCAAGTGGTGATGGTAAGTTTAGTTAAGTCTGCTTATAATTTCCTAGTAGGAAATGTGACTGCTAGTCAAAGTTTGGTTTGGAAATATCTATGGAAATGGGCTTTACCTAAAAAAGTAAAATTCTTCTTTTGGCAGGCCCTACATGAGAGACTTCCTAATAACCTTATGAGAGCAAAGAGAGGGCTTACTTTTGATCCAATTGTCCTTTCCAATGTAGCAGTAAGGAGAGCACTATACATATTTTGAGAGATTGCATGAGAGCAAAAAACACATGGAAGGAAATTATAAATCTTGTTTTTCATGACCACTTTTTCTCGTACAGCTTGCAGGAATAGATAGACTGGAATACAAAGCATCATATTAGTGGTAGACAAGTCCAAAAATGCCTATGTGTGAAAGTCTTTGGTCAAGTTTGTTGGTCATTGTGGACGCATAGATGCAAGGAAGTTTTTGAAGGAACATAATACAACATAGGAAATTTCTTACATGCTTGCAGAAGGAAACTGATGGCAGAGAGAGATTTACAGATCCTCAATTTGCTGTATGGTATTACCAATGAATTGTATAGATATAAATGGACTCTACCACCACATGGGACACTTAGAATAGATGTTGATACTTCTACACTTCAGTCCGAACTTTGTTCAGCATGTGGTGGACTAGTTCAAAACTCTGAAGGAAAGTGGGTAAGTGGCTTTCTCTGAAGGAAAGTATGGTACACAACTGAGTTTGAGCCTGAACCTTGAACAGGCAATTATATATTCTGATTTACTTGAAGCCATCTCCTATGTTTATCGAGGAGTTCATACTACTCATCTATTATGAGGAAATATCTGAGGTGTAAAATTTGATATCTAATCATAAAGATCTTAAGCTTCTTTATGCTCCACGTGAGGCTTTGTCCTATGCAGATTTTTTGGCTCTTATGGCTTGTGGGTACTCAAATGAGTTGATGCTACTTCCTGACCCTCCTAGGGGAATGTGATCATTTGTTAATGCTTGACTATAGTAGGGGTTTGTTTCTACTGATTTTTCGGGTTACTTCCTGTGTAACTTATAACCCCCTCTAGCTTCGGCTAGCCTTGGAAAAAAAAATACAAGAGATACGAGTATATCTTTAAATTATAATATTTCTTATAATTTATCTTTAAATTTCATAATATTATAGTATTTACAAAGTAAAATTTAATATTATAACTCAAACGAGGCCTATAATTCATGTGAGGTTCTAGACAATAGTCTAGGAGTATCCTTTATTCCATATAAGAAGTTGGTGGATGCATGGGGTTTTATCTGAAGATAAATATAATTCACACAAGCAACTATGTGTATTTTTTTTTAATATAACATGACTATTACTACTAGTAAGATACAACTAAAAAAATAACAGTAGAAGAATTTATGATAAAAAATAAAAATAAAAGGTTAAGTAAGTTAATTTTAAATTTTTAAATATGAGAAGGTTTTGTGTTTACTGCTTCAAAACAGGGAGTATTGTATATTTTATAACCTTAAAAATAATGAAACATATGGCCTAGAAGAAAGAAAAGCAAGGAAAATATATGGCCTAGAAGATCACTACTCACTAGACATACATGGTCCTGCATAAAAAAACAAAAGGAAAAGATGATAGTTTGAAATTTTTTAACTAAAATGTGGCAGAAGTTATCAGATAATTGATAAAGATACAAGGGAAAATTTTAGTAAAAAAAAAACCCCAAAATTTCTAAAACTTTACTAAAGGACCCGTACAGAATTTTTGTTAAATTATAACAAAAATGATAAAATTATCCTCATTTAAATGAACAACATAAAGGATTTATTCATTCCCATACTGTATGTTGTTCATTTACTTACAGAATATTGTTTATTTTCTTACTTCACTTGTTTATAGGCCTACTTTCACTTAATTTCATTCCAAGGGTCATAAACAAGTAAAGTAGGGAAATGAAAAAATATTATGTAAGTAAATGAACAACATACAGTATTGGAATGAATAAGTCGTCTTATTATGAAACTAACACGAAATGAAATCAAGTGAAACTAGTGCTATAAACAAGTGAAGTAAGAAAGTGAATAATATTCCGTAAGTAAATAAATAATATACAGTACGGGAACGAACAGGTCATTTATGTTGTTTATTTAAATGAGGGAAATTTGTTATTTCCATTACAAATTCAGCAGAAATTCTGTACAGATCCTTCAGCGAAGTTTTAAAAAAATTGGGGTTCTCTTTTTTAATAAATTCAGTCAAGGGTCCTTAATTAAAATTTTTTTCAAGCTACAAATGTGAAGAAAGAAAAGCGAGGAAGACTCTCATGATTATATTTATAAATTACTTTTAACATATTTTATTGAAATATTTTTTTTTCAAAACTTGTTAATTTTGTCTAAAAATGTAATAATTTCTAAACTTTGATCATATTAAATATATATATTTTAATAATATATTTTTCATTTCTAACATTTAATGAAAAAAATTAAAAAAATTTATAATAAAAATTTAATAAAGTAATTTATAAATAAAAAAAATTCTCCCTACTTATAAAATTGGATGAGGGGAAGTATATATTGAAGACCTGGACTAGACGAGACATTTATGGTCCTACAGAGTACAAGACACTATACTTTGGTTCTGTCTAAATAGGAAAGGCCTGGGATTGATAGCTACATGTCGAACTAATTTGTTAAGTAGGGAAGGACAAAGCAGCCATGATCCAAACTTTAATAAGGAAGAATGGCATTAAAATCTTAAAATAATAAATTTATGATAGTAAAATTTTAATATAAAATTAGTTATAAATATTGATTTAGACACTTATAAATTTAAAATTTTTAATTATAAATAAAACATTTAAATTTTAAATATAATTCTTAATTTATAATTGAAACTTGATTGCAATTGTTTGAATCACTATTTATAATTTATTTTTTAAAATTTTTTTTGACCATTTAATTATTATAAATTTTTTATTTTCAGATTTTATTATAATTCTTTCAAATTTTAAATTTTCTAGATTTAAATGATGTGGTGCCAAATCTCAGAGGCGGACCAACGTTGGTTTTCCTCCAACCTGTTAGCCTTTTGGTGATAAATTTATGAGATAAAGTAATTTTAAAATTTTCGTGAAAATACCTAATTTATACTTTGCATATATTTTAATAGCTATTTTATGTAGAAATAAAGTCGTTTTATCTTTAATTTATTTTTAAATCCTATAATATTATTCCTTTACAAAGTGAAATTTAATATTACTATCTCTATCTCAGTTTATAATATATTTTTAAACAAAATTATATATATTAATAAAACTTATTAAATATAATGTACAACATTGCTTTTTTAAAATAAAACTATAAACTTTTAAATTTTACAAGAGGCAATTTGAAAAATAATAACAATAAATGCTTCTTGAATTTTGCAGTTTCTCTTAAAATAAAAATAGATTAAAATATATAAAAAAATTTTAAACTTTTTGATGCAGTGTAGTTACACATAACTCCTATCATATTTAAACATTTGAAATTAACCACCACAACATTTTATTTAGGTCCCTACAGTTAATAACTATGTTATCTTACTAAGAGATTTTGCCGTATTAGATTAATAAAATACATATAGCATTGGATAAGAAAAATATTTTCATTATTTTTTAACAAAACTTAAGGAGGAATCATATAAATAGAACTTTATACTTTAAAACAAGAAAAATGTGCACCACTAATATTTTTGATAAAATTATTATTAACTTACATATAGGATATCACATAAGTTGCTACGTGTCTTTTCTTAATATGATATATCAATTAGAAAGGTTAATTTTAAATTTTTAAAGCTAAGAAATTTTTGTGTAACTACTTTAAAATTCAAGAGAATTTTATATATTTTAATCTTATAGATAATAAAACCTATGACAGTTTTTTATAATAAAAAATGGAGTGAGTATTGAAAAAATGACAATAAAATCCCTCCAAATTATATAAATGATAATATAGTCTCTCAAAATATCATAATTTTAATGAAGTCCTTAAAGACCTCTATGTCAATAAATTTTAAAATAAAAAAACTATTTTACCCTTACTAAAAATAACAAACCCTAATGATAACTTTTGTTTAAGAAATCACAACTTTTATTATGTAAATCGCAAGAGTTGAATAAAAAATCATAACTTGTCAAGTGTAATTTTTGCTATTAAAAAACAAACCTCAATAATAACTTTTGCTTAAATAATAACAACTTTTATTTTGTAAATCATAAGAGTTGAATAAGAAATTATAATTAGTCAAGTGTAATTTATATTATTGAAAAACAAGTTTTCAAAATAACAAACCACATGCACAACTTGTCAATAAGGGTAAAATAATCTTTTCAATTTAAAATTTATTGATAAAAAAGTTCCTTTGGGCTTCAGTAGAATTATGATATTTTGAGGGACTAGATTATTGTTTTTATATTTTGAAAAGATTTTATTATTATTTTTCGAGTATTTGGCTTATGACATTCCCTGATTAAATAAAAAAAAAGTGAGCCACTAAGCCAATTTTTATTTTTCAATGCATTCATTGCCCGTGATATAGAAAATGAACTAGGGACAATTACATTCAAGTCCCATACAAAAAAAATTAATTATTACAAGGTTCATTGATAATTAAACTAAATTGCATTGATAAGACAATTAGTTATCAATGTAGTTTAATTCAGTTATCAATGGATCTTACAGTAATTAATTTTTCTATGTGAGACCTGACAGTAATTCTCCCAATGAACTATCAACCAATTAAGATCGGTGAATGGTGGAATTTGATAAAAAAAAAAAATTATATACACACATACACATTATCAGGGAAAATCACAAATAAAGACATCCAAATATCACAAGTAGTTCATCAGGATCACAAAATTATGAAATTAAATTTTAGGACTATAATACTTTTTCCTTGTTTCTTGTTTTAAAAAGGATACTTTATCTAAAATGCAACCTTGAAATTTTTTAGGGCTGAATATTCTCTTTAATTGGGTAGGAAATTTAGTTGAAATGAATTATGAAAGGGTTAACATACAATTTGGACCCTGAACTATTGGTCCCAGGGCAATTTTAACCCTAAAGTTTAAATAGATATATTTTGAATTCTAAACAATTAAAGTTAAAAAAATTTCGCCCTTACCATTCACTTTCAACAAACGCCTGTCAAATTAATTTGGAGAAAATTTCACTTTAGGCTCCAATTTGACAAAAGTTTGTTTAAAGTTAATGGTAGGGATAAAATTGCCCCAACTTTAATTATTTAGGGTTTAGAATGCACCTTTTTAAAAGTTTAGGGCTCAACTCACCCCTAGACCTATAGTTCAGGGCCCAAATTACATATTGACCTTTTGTATTTTTAAAAATGCATTCTAATTAACAATAATTTACTAGTAATAAAAAAGTATATTTGTATATTATATCAATTTTTAAAAAGATTTGAAGAAGTGTGTAAGTTTTTTGGTTTGAATTGATCAATGAAGATAAAAATTTATAAAATAGAACAAAATATTTTATGATAAATAAAGAGACAGAGAAAAAAGTATATGAAAAAGAGTCTATTCTAATTTTTTTCCTAACAAAGAATGATAATATTTTTTTCCACCGTTATTATTATGAAATTCCATTACGCCAAGGAACAAATAGGAAAAAATATGAAAATGCACTCATAGTGAAAGATTATGTTACGCTTCTATTGTTGCCACTAATAACCTATTGAAACCTCACCCAATAAGAATAAAAATAGTCAACTCAACATTATCTCATTCATACTCAACATAATTTCTGCCAAAAACTACTTACTCATTATTATAATTTACAGTCTTCTTTTATATAGTTTCATCATCATCATCATCATCATCATCATCATTTACCTTTTTTTAACTTATTCTTTTCATATCTTGAAAAATTTGTATATTACCATGGGTTAATATGGAATTTGAACCCTAAACTATAGGTCCATGAATGATTTAAACTGTAAACTTTTTAAAAGGTGTATTTTGAATTTTACATAAGTAAAGTTAGGTCCATTTTGCCTTTGTTGTTAACTTTCAATAAACATCTAACAAATTGAGGCTTAAAGTGTAATTTTTTTCTAAATGAATCTAACGGGTGTTTGTTGAAAGTTAACAATAGGGGCAAAATTGCTCCAAATTTAATTGTTTAAAATTTAGAATGTATCTTTTTAAAATTTAAGATTTAAATTACCCATAAACCTATAGTTTAGGGTCTAAATTATATATTAACCTATTATGAAGTAACTTTATTTTAATTATAAACTTTTTTACTCCTACACTTGCCATGAGCCAACTTAAAATTCATTAATGCTAAAATCACTTTAATTGGATTGGAAATTTAGTTAAAAGAAGTTTATCTTGAAAATTATTTTACTCCCAAACTCACAAAATTGATTACCAAACTTGCAATTGGCTGGCTTAACATTTAGTAGTATTGAAATTAATTTAATTTGTTTGGAAATTTAATTGAATGAGGTTATGAAGTTACTTTATTTTAGTAGAAATGTTTTTATGCCCAGACTTGTAATTTGCCATAAATTTGCTAGTGCTAAAATCATTTTAATTGGGTTTAAAATTTAGTTGAAGAGTGTTATGAAATCACCTTATTCGAGTTGGAAATTTTTTTACTCCCAGATTTACAAACTTGGTCACTAGATCGGGGTATTGCAGTTAAAGCCTTACTTTTAAAACTAAAAAAAATGACAATGATTCTAAAATTTAATTTCATAATTTTGTGGTCCTAGTTGGTTATTTGTGTTTCTCAAAAATCCTTATTTGTGATTTTTCCTGGGGTTTGAGTTTCTTTGCAATTCTAACTCAAGTTGACATGAGTGATGAAGAATTCTCACACGTAACTTAAGAAAAATAGTTGGATATCCTTATTTGTTTCTAATTTTAAAATTAAAAAATGAGTTATAAATTAGAAAAATTATACTTAGATCTCACAAAAAAGATTTCATTATTAAAAGGTCTCATGAATTATAAATGCTTGTTGCTCAATTGTAAATATCCTCTGCCATGTTGTAAATAATCATGATTTGAAACTTGGAAGTATTTTATGCATTTCATTAGACCTTTTGGTAATTAGATCTCTCTTGTAGAACCTAGGTGCAATTTTCCCTTACAAATTCAACAAGATAAAGTTGCAAATTCCTAAAAATACTAAATTTTTTTTTACTAATTTTGGAAATTTATCCACTTAGTTTTCTCTCCTTCCTTTTTTCCCCCTGACATATTGCAATATTTTCATACATTTAAGGATGATATTATTGCATTTTTGGAAACTCAATTCTTGCATAAGGAATTTTTATGCCTTTAAAAAATCAAATAAGGTTCATTCATAGCCTAAGGGATTTTGGTCCTTTTGATAATTTTTAGACATTAGCTTAGTGTGTCTTTTCTCTTCCTAAGATCAATAAAATAAGTTTGAGATTCAAATGCATTCCAGCCTAAGACCTTGGAAATAAGTCATAAGATTTGACATAAACATTAATAATATGTTGTCATATTTTATAACCTAAGACCTTAGAAATGTCATTGTATTTTGTAATTGGCTTTAAGTTTTAATTTGAAATTTTGCACACATGCTTTAATCATTCTTATGTGTATAATTTCAGATGCAAACAAGGATTTGGATGAAGATCAGATGGCCAAAATTTTAGATTACAAGGCAAACTACAAAGCAAGAAAATCCTAGAGTGACGCATGTGTAAGAGTTAATTCAAAAAGCTTCTAATGACTATAGGCATTGAGAATTTCAACCAAGAAGCTCTTAATCACCCTTTAATCATCTTTTTAGAGATGTTTAGTGAGTTCAAATCAAGTATGGAGTATCCTACAAGAGCTACATGCGTATTCAAGTTAACCTAACTTGAATGGTGGTCACATTCATTCTTGAACCTCCTAACCAAGTTTGTTAAGTAGTTTTAGATATTTTATGACTTTGATCACTTAAAACCCATTCTATTCTACTCATTTTACACCATTACAAGTTCATATAGGAGTTTGGGATTGTGTAACACTTCATTCATTTTTTTACACATTACATTTCACACTTATTCTCTCTCACTTTTCTAAAATTTTTAGCAGCACTTCATTCAAATTTTCCCACACTTTCCTCCATTTTTCCACACTTTTCTAGCCACATTCCTTTGTATCAAGTAAGTATTGAAGCCATAGAAGTCGTTTCAAGGAGAATTCAAGCTTCGATCTAAAGAAAATTTACCATGAGAGGTTAGATTCTCAAAACTTTTCAAAGAAGATGAAGTAACATTTTGAGTTCTCTTAAACCTTTTCTCTTCTCCTTCTTTAATTATGTAATCCATGCTCTTAATGATTGATTCTAGATCTTAGATTAATCATTATGGCTGAAATTCATGTTCCAAAGTAGAGAGTATATGTATTTGATTCTTGAACTAATTGTGCATTTTAAGTGTTTGTGTTTATGCCACAAGGTTTTAATAAATGGATACATAATTCCATTTCAATATTTACTGTTTGGACATGTATTAGCTACTGTTTAGGTCTTAAAATCTAGTCAATATTATAATCTTGATTGGTTTAAGGTATTAAACATGATCAAGGTAAGAGTTAGGACTAGTTTTAAGCATTGAATCACATATTGGTGTATTTATCTTGGGTGGTTTGTGCATTAGATTTTAAGTGGTTATTAGATTTTAATCACTGTTAGCTAGTCTTAATGGTCGTTAGGACATCTTCGCATGCCAATTAAGAAAGCAATTGAATTTAAAACTAGGTGAGGAAGAACAAGGATGAAAATGGTGGGATCTAACCTTGAAAAGCTACTTTCAAACTCGATTAATTTCTCCACATTTTCTCTTTATTTGTTTCACATTAAAATCAAATATAAACATCTAAATTCCCTTTTTAACTCTTTAATTTAATTCTGTAACTTTAATTTGTCATGATCATTCAGTTGCTTTGGTTTCAAAATGCCTACTCTTTGAGGATAGAATAACTTAAGGTGCTCACATTACTATACCTGAGTTTACCTGAGTTTCTTTAAGAAGCTTGACACGACTAAGAGCTTTTCAAGTGGTACTGTTTTCGGAGAGCAACATAGCCAATAAATTTCAATTCATTCACCATTGTTTAGTTTGTTTTTCTATGATTTTTCATTGATTTTCATTGAAACTTTCAGAGCTTAAACCAAGCTGAACCTTGCTATTTCATAGAATTTGTTTTGACTTTAAAATTGAACTAGGAACAACTGAAAAGGAGTTTGTTCTTGGGACTAGATTTTTTAGAAAGCTACACATCTCAAATTTGATTCCACATTGGGAATTCAAATTTTGGACTTAGGAGATGTTCTGTACATGTATTCCATGACAAAAAGATTCTGGAATAGCTATTACAGAAATCCAAAATTTTATGTCACCTTTAAGTGCCGTAACTTTCACTCTATTTATCCAATTTGCTTGATTCTTATCTCATTTAATTCATTATTGTGTTAGCTCTAATTTTAATGTTTGGATCATCTTCTGGTTTTTCCATTAACTTGGTGAAAAGACTAAAAAATTTTGATAAGGTACTTTGGAAGTAGTCCTGAATTTCCAAAATTGTTCGCTGAGTTGTGCGAATTTCTGGGAGCAATTGAGAAGGAATTTTGATCTGAAATTTATCAGTATAATCCTTGTTATTTTATCTGTTTCATGTAAAAATTTCAGATGAATTTGACTTGGGATTTAGTTTTTGTGCAGCTCACAATCTCACTAACTCTTGACTAATATTTGCTGTCAGATTCAAAACAATAGACCAACTTTGAATATGCATATCTCACTCCCTACTCTTCCAAATTGCATCATTTTTATTTCTAAATTTTCTTTGGCATCTTATATTCATTTTCTTAGTTTTGAGTTTTTTTTAATTCCTTCTTTTTCATTTTTGAAAAAAATCAAGAAAAAATTTGCTACTGTGTGTTCTGTATTTGTCAGATTTTAGATTTGTGTGATTTATTTGTTTTTTACTTTTTAAGTGTTTCGTTAGTTGTTTTAGCTTATCTTAGAGTATTGCATGTCCTATAACTCTTTGAAATTTGAGAGAAAATTTTTTGACTTTAAAACTCAATGCTTGAATATCATTACTTCTTCCTCCACTTGTTTTATTGATAAATCTTTTATTTTGAAAAGTATAGCAAACAATTATGCAAATAGTAATAAACATGTACAATGTCAAGAGATAGCAATTCCTGTTAAAAGAAGTATTAGAGAAATAATTGCACCTAAAAATGCATTTAGAGCACATGGCTTGAGTGTATTGCTATTGTTTTTCAAAATTTTTATTTACTTTCTTTTTAGGTTAAAGTATACCTTTGATTCATTAACTTTACACAAAATTTTATTTTAATTTTTTAATTTTATAAAGTGTTTTTTCAGTTTTCTATTCTTAACATTGTTAGTTTCATTACAAAAAATTTTTCATGGTGAACTCTTAAATATTGATAAAATATTTTTAAATGTTGATATATTAAATTTAATTTTTTTAAAATAATAATAATTAACATAAAAATAATTATTTAAAACTAAAGGTGTTAAGGTTAGAAGACTGAAAAGATACTTTATAAAATTAAGAGATTAAATTAAAATTTTATTTAAAATTAAAGAATTAAAAATATATTTTAACTTTGTTTTTATTAATGAGGAGTTAAAACCTGAATTCTTTAATTTTTCTAGTCCATGGCTCTCAGCTATCTCTTTCGTATTTAGGGAGGCACCTGTATAAAATAGACATTAAATTTTTTTCGTTAAAATTTCAAATGAGATAAAATTCTACTGGCCATGTCGCCCCCCATTCACTGCATAGTGATTAAAACGTTGTCAATCAGAATTGGCAATTTGACCATGGTACTGTAAAGAAGAAAAATATTTATCAATATACCATATTTTTAAAATATTTTTTCAAATACTACAAATTTAAAATTTAATTTCAATAACACTGAGTTTTAATTTTTTTTAACAAAAAAGTATAGAAGTACCAAATTATTTTTTTTAAAAAAGTACAGTACTTGGCTTCTATTAAGTCAAGTTCTGTACTTATATTTAAAAAAAATAAAAAAATTAATGTGACATGTGATAGGCTATGTTTATTATGACTTCACGTCAATATATGATTAAATTTCATAATTGTTTTTCTTTTTTGTCGTTAAAGTTGGTAATTCGGATCAAGTTCGATGGCTGAACTTACCCAAAAAAATTTAGACCTGGGTTTAGAAAAAATATAGTTTTTTATATTCGTGCCTATTAGCTCAAATATTCAAATAAAAAATTTTATTTTTAAAATATATAAAGTATAATTCAATGTTAATTAATTATTTAAGTTTTAAGTTATTTTATACTAAAATATTACATATTTGAGTCCTATACATTTTTTAAGTATCAAAAAAATATATTTTCTATTTTTTGTAAAATAAAATAATTAATTTTAATGTAAAAAATTAATTAAAATAATTTTAAAAATAAAATTATGGTATTTGGGTCAGGTTTAGCTATTTTGACGTTTTAAGAAGTCAAGTTTATTTGGGTTCAAGCCTATTTAGGTCAGGCTTATTTAGGCCAAGCTTGACTCCAAATTCCTAGCTCTACCTGTCACACCTCCCATCTTTTCTTTCATGGATGCGTGATGCATTTGAGATTTTTTTGGCCAACATGTATCTGGATGTTTATATATAAAACAACTATGATATTAATTTTATAATTGTAATTATACAAATTACCCCTTTCAAAAACTATACTTCCAAAGCTTATTATTATAAGATATTTCTAATTAAATTATATTCTTGATGAGTTAATTAATTATCTTAAAATTAATGAGATTTTTAAGTTTTTTTTTATTTTGATAAAAATGTTAGGAGTGATGTAAAAATAGAAATAGAATAATACTCTTAATTATAGGTGTAATTAATAATATTTTTAATTGATATATCATATTAAATAATGGTAAGTATAATTTTAAGACAATTAATAATTTAAGACTGAGTTGGTGTGAATATAAGTTTAGAGACTGATAATTTAAAAAAAAATAATTTAAGAAGCAAGAGGTTATATTTTCCCCAAAAACTATCTCTATTAATTGTACACGTTAATGATGGTTTAGACTTTAGAGGAAACAATAATAATAATAAATATGAGAAAAAGTAAATTAAAGTTTCACATTTAAGACCAAAACAAACTACGCCCTTTAATTTGATTTATAAGGTAAAAAGAGAAAATTTTTTTTGTCTTATTTATAAATCATGTTATTAAATTTTCATCATAAATTTTTTCTTTTACCCTTCATTGAATGTTAGAAAAAAAAAAGTATATTATTAAACTATGTATATTTAATAGGAGAAAAGTTGAGAACTTATTAAATTTTAAGATAGGGTTAATGAATTTTAATGTTTTTCTTGATACTAGTAAAGCATGTTAGAAATAACTTATAAATAGAACCATAAGAGTATTTGTTATGAATATTATAATATTTTGTGGATGTCATATCTTTTAGATTCTCAAATATCTTTTAGTTATTATTATCTTATATATTTTATTTGATTTAATTAATATATTTGTATCTATTAATAGAATGTACCTCATTTGTATTGAAAAAATTTCATTAAACCCCCTACCAAACTTACTTAAAGTAATCCTTCTAAAATTTTGAAATATCAATTTAGTCTCAATGGGTCTCATCTAGGAAAAATTAAAATAAACTTTTTGAGAGAAATGATAAAAATAACCATAATCCTCTACATTAATTGTTTATTTTTCATACAACACTTATTCATTTTCTCTACACAACTTGTTCGTACGTTTAGTTTCACTTATTTATATTCATAGTAGTATCATACTATTAATATATAATAGTGGCAAATTTTATATACATCAATTATTTATTTTTCATACATCAGTTGTTTATCATTTTTTTCTTCATGAATTGTTCATACACCTAGTTTTACTTATTTTTATTCATAATAGTATCATGTTATTATAAGAGTTGCAAATAAGTTTGGTCAAGGGGGTTAATTAAATGAAAATTTTCCATTTATATTCTATACATTGAAATAAAAAAAAAAGCTTTTAATTTTTTCATTTTTCTAGATTTTTCTATCTTCACCTCCTATTCTGTATTTTCATAATACTCTTCTATTAATTCTTACATACATGACGGGAGGGATACCACAAAGGTCCTTGAAATGTAAAATAACACGGCAGTTCCATGATTCTACAATAACAATACAAATAGGAAAGATTACTTATAAGTCTTGTAAAGTAAATTTATTTATAAATATGTATCTTGAAATTCAAAAATTACTATCAAATCTTTTAAGATTTGACAATATACAACCATGACCCAATCAATATACTAATAATATACAACCATGACCCAATCAATAATTTGTAACTATCACTTCACATTTCTAATAGGTTAACCTATCATGCATTGGTAACAAAATTAAATACTAATTATTTGTAACTACTTCATCAAAAATTAATAATTATCACTTTAATTTTTTACAATTATAACTTTACACATTCAATAATTAAATTAATTATGCATTACAAGTAAGGACATTATTATCTTTACACTTTACTTTTAAATTACACTCAAATCTTAAGAGACCTAATTGTTATTTTTAAGTTTTGTAAAATTTATTTATAAATAAGTTTGTTTTATATGACCTATATATAATTTTTTAATATAAATGACTAAGTTTTATATCTTATTTATCAAAATTATTTTTTTTTTAAAAAAAAGAAAAAGCCTACCTCCATTTGGCCCTTACTATGGCTTCCGGCACCAGCCACCACCAAAACCTCGGTACCAATGTCATAAGTAAAATGTTGTCGGTGCAGGATTTGAACATGGCAGCTCTTACTTTCCTTTTTAAAAAATTGAGAAAATTAATTCATAAGTACTTGTTATTTTTCTCAAGTTTAAATCAAGTTCTTATAGTCTTTTTTATTTAAATTATAAAATTAAATCCGTCAACTTTATTCCCTTGCACTCAGTTACTCCCTCTACATTTTTTAGCAGAATGAAATATATAAAACAACTAGTTGGCTTTTTTGTTATTTTGTTTGTTTGGTATTTTCTTCTGGTTGTAATGCGTCTGGACTTTTCGACGTTAAACATCAACTGCCACCTTCTTCAATGAAGCTGTATAATTTAGTATTCAAATTCGAGATTTCAAGACAAATTGATTCATGATCAGTTGAACCAAGCGTTCTTCAATAGTCGCCTTTCTTTTATTGGACAACATATATATATATATATATATATATATATATATGATCGTAATTAGACATGGGTAATAACATATCTTCTCATGTACATTACCTTAGCTTGTAACTTGCCGCCATTTAATGATCAGTGCAACATTTTTTGTCTTTGGCAACAGACAAAAACCATTGCTATAGGGTGAAAATTTATTACTTATAACTATAAGCAACAGTCAGGCACTAAAAAATAAAAAAAAAAAACTTTTGATGTCATGGTCGAATGTTTGAAAATTACCATTAAAAATTTTTAACAGCAATTTTTTGCTGTCAAAAGATTACCATAAAAAATTTTGTCATTAATAATTTTTTACGGTGATAAATATAGTCATTACCAAAAGACTTTTATTACTAAAAGTTTATTTTTAGCCATGACAAATGCCATTGCCAATTTTTTTTTTTTTTTGCAAAAAATAAGAGTCATCACACGTCACATCACTTGCCATGAGTGCACCTCATTATGCCACGTCACCTTGCCATCGGCACCTCATTCCATGTCATGCCACGTCGCCAACACGTGCCACATCACATATTTATTACAAAATATGCTAAAGCCAAAATTTGAATCTTTAACCTTCACCGTCTAAGTCTTAAGTCCTTATTTTGTACCAGTTGAACTGAAATACACTTATAATTATTATATATAAAATTAAATATATATATTATTGAACTACATACACACATATTAAATAATGTATTATTAAAAAGATATACATATATTTATTTTATTTTTAATTATTAATATGGTAAAATAAAAAATTATTTTCAATTATACTAAAAAAGTATTTTAATAAAAAATAATTTTAACCATATAACTTTTTTGTTAATAGTCATTTTAAACAATTTTGAATTTTTAATAAATACTAATAATTTTTACAATGCAAAAGAATTACAAGAATCTCAAGTATGATTAAATTAGCTAACCTCTAATTATTTTCTATCTCATAACAACAAGGAAAATTTGAATAATCTTTTATATTTTTTTAGTAATAATCTGTTATAAAAATCTTACTAATAATTTCTTTTTTCATAACAATAAAAACTTAAACACTAGGTAGAATCATAAAACATCATTGTCAAAAAGTCATTAGAGCTCAACAGACAAAGTAGACACCATATGTATATCAAACCAAACATCAAGTATGCAATGTGTCAAGTAGTTTGTAATGCCATTTGCATCTCACAAAATCTATACAACTTGAATATTTCAATGCCATTTATGTATTTATATGTAAGTTTGTATTTATGTATAACTTAGCTTAATTATTATTGAAAGTAATTATCTATCAAGATTTTAATTATATCATATTAAAATACTAGCTTAATAAGATCATTATTAAAAAAGATGAGCTATATTTGTCTAAAAAAGATTATGTACAATACAAAATTAAAAAATAAGTTAATAATTAAATTATTATTTCTTCTGTTTCTTGATCCTATATATCATTTATTTCTCATTCTATATATAAAATAAAAAAATTAATTTCATAAATATCTTTTGAATAATTTTATTTAATTTTAAAATTTCAAAATGATTCATAAGAAATTTTTTCTAATAATAATTTTATAAATTATTTCATATAATTTAAAATTATATTTAATTTTTTTAAAAATATTTTTAGTGGAGACAAATGTTGCCACCAAAAGTAATTATATAAATTAATTTTTACAAAACTATTTTTGGTAGTGGCATCTAAAAATTAATTTTGCACCAGATATCTACTTTTGACAGTGACAATTAAGAAGCGTTGCAAAAAAATGAATTTTTGACAGCGACTTTTCAATGTCACCTTCAAAAATCAAGTTTTGTGTTGCTCCCAAAGGTATTTTTTTTATCACCATCAAATTTTTTTTTTTGGGTAATGAGACAGCAATTTTTGGATGTCGGCAAGTGAATTGTTTTTTTACAATCTATGACAAGAAAGATAAAAACTATATTGCTTATAGTCCAACAATAGAAAGTGGGTTTGAGCTTTTTTTTTTTTTAAGTGTAATGAGATATTCAATAGCAATAAGGAAAAAACTGTACAAGGTTCTTGAGAGAAACACTAAAAGCAAAACTCAAAAAATTACATCAAACACATATAAATAGAAAAGCATTTCAAAATGTGATTAACAATAGCACTAATTTGGGAGAGGACACTAGTAAGGATAAAAACTTCATTAGTGAAAATGCATATGTTCCTTATATTTCAAAGTTTCCAGCAAGTAATACTTAGCCCAATCTTTCAAAAAATATTCAGTTGAGAATTATGTAAGAACTCTATGAACCAAGATCGTAAATCTTTGCCAAAAAAATCAGTGCAAATATCAGTCGGAAGTATTTTTCTCCAAACAGATGTAGCAAAAGGGCAATCTTTGAGAGCATGATTGATATTTTCAACATCAAAATTGCATAAAGAGCAACCTTGAGTTAGGGTCATCATTCTTCGGTGTCGTTCTGAATTAGTAAGGAGTCTATCCTTTAGCATTAACCAAATAAAAGCACAAACCCTCTGAGCCATTAGTAGCTTCCATACTTTAGACCAGGTCTTGTCAGTTAGATTTCAATCATTGAGTTGAGTTGCGGTATAGGCCAATTTGACAGTAAATTTACCAGTATCAATAAGATTCCAAGAGCATGAAAGAGGGCCTGCATCAGTTAAATTGACAAAGGTGCTAGCAATCTGAGTAAGAATATTACATGGCAATAAATGTTCAAAGATACTCCATCTCCACTGACCTTGGGCATCAATAAACTTTGAGATTGGCTTCATAAGATCATCTTTTTTAATTTCAACAGAAGAGAGAAATCTTAAGGGTCCATAATCCCTACCTAATAGTTCGACCAGAACTTAATATGGTTTTTGTTACCCGGGTTCTATTTGATATGCATTCCAGTGTCTTGCTAAACTTTTGAAATCTTCTTCCAAAAAAAAGAGCAATGTGTCTTACTTATGTCTTGGGTGGTGATGACTTTAATCTGGTATTTACCTTTGAGTACACATACCCAAAGCAGATCAGGTTTCAAAATAAGCTTATAAACCAGCTTAGACAAGAAGGCTTTATTTTGGGCTTCTAAATTGATAAAACCAAAACCACCATGCTTGATCGACTGACAAAGATCCTTCCAATTGATCAAACTAATACCACAATGATCCTCAGAGTATCCCTAAATAAACTTTCGAATGAGCTTTTCAATTGTTCTATAACATCCAGAAGGAAGTGTAGTACTCTACATTACATATAAAGGAACAGATGACAAAATAGATTTAGCTAGCGTAATGCAACCAGCTAAAGAAAGGGATTTTGATTTCAAACCAGCCAATTTCTTATGTAGTCTATCAACAATGTATCTATAAGTACTAGTGGTAACTTGACCAATAATTAATGGCGCACCAAGGTAATGACCAAGTGATTCTGATCTTTAGAAACCTAGGCTTTGGCAAATAGTAGTACTATTAGAAATAGAGACATTTTTAGAAAAATATACTTGAGTTTTGGATTAGCTTACAATCTGCCCAAATGAATGGCAGAAGTCTTGTAACACTCGCTTGACAACTTCAATATGAGAAGTGGAGGTGTCTCCAAATAAATTAGATCATGTACAAAAAGATAAGTTAGATAGTAGAATGTCGTTATGCCCTATTTTGATAGTATGCCAATTACCCTTTTTGACTTTAGCAGTGATCGCTTGAGATAGTCACTCCATGTATAAGACAAATATATAGTGATAAACGGTCTCCCTATCTAATACTCCTCATAGGGGAAAATGAAGATGATAGTTTCCCATTCCACAAAACCTACATTTAAGAGGTAGTAAGGCAATGCATTATGAGTTGTATCATGTTTAGAGGGAGGCTAACATCCTATAATGTATCTTCAATGAAGTCCCACCTCAATTTGTCAAAAGCTTTCTCAAGATCAACTTTAATAGCCATTCAACCTGTATTACTAGTTTTCTTTCTCATTGAGTGTATAACTTCTTGAGCTATAATGATATTGTTAATAATAGTCCTGCCTTGAATGAAACTTGTTTGATATGGCATCACAATGGTAGGTAAAAGAGGTTTGAGATGATTGGCAAGCAACTTAGTTATCACTTTATAAACAACAAAATAGAGACTAATGGGACGAAATTTCTTAATGTATTGAGGTTCACTCACTTTTGGAATTAAAGCTATAAGAGTTTAATTACAAGCCGGATCAATCTTAGTTCCTAGCCAAAATTCCTTAATCTGATTGAAAAGACTAACCCCCATAATTTCCCATTAGCTTTGAAAGAATAAGGCATGCAACCCATCAACCTCAGGAGACTTATGGGGCTTCATTTCAAACAGTGCATGCTTTACCTCTTCCAATGTTATCATCTTGGTCAAGTTAGAAAAATGATCATATGACAATTTAGGAAACACACCTGACAAAACATAAGGATGAAAAGTGACATCCTCAAGAGAATACAAGTTTTGAAAGTATTCCAAGGCCATTTGTGAGAGCTTGTGAATGTCAAAAAGCTAAACCCCTTAATTTGAGCGAAGCTTAATGATGCGATTGTGACATCAGTGAATAAGGGTCTTTGTGTGAAAGAAGGATGTGTTCTTATCCCCCAAGTAAATCCAATTTGATGATGATTTTTGAAGCCACAAAAGCTCTTCTTGAAAATTGCCATCTTCAAATTCTTCCCTTAATCGTTGCTCTAGATCAAGCAGGAAATTAAAAAAGGGTAGTTCTTCAAGTTTTCTCTGGGCACCTAAGATCCGAGCCAGTAGCTTCTTTTTCTTCTTTCTTACATCTCCAAAAATATTAGCATTTCAAGTTCGTGCCTCAAAAGTGAAAGAAGCAATGTTCTCAGATATTGATTTTAAGGGGGACCAACATCGCGGCACAAGAGCCAAAAAATCATAGTGGAGAAGCCATGATGCAAGAAACTTAAAGGGTTTGTCCAAAAGGTCTGAACGTTCATCTAAGCCCAAGTGAATGGAGATGGGTCTATGATTAGAAAGGACCTTTAGAAGGTGGTCCACCCTACAAGAAGGAGAAGAATTGATCCAAGCTTGGTTGCCAATTGCATGATCAATCGCACCAATAACATGCCTCATCTCTAGGTATACTTTAGGCCAGTAAAACCTAGATCAATTAATCCATTTAAGTGCATAAAGGCTTAGAAAGAATTACAACATACATTACCAAATTTTGAGCCCCCTGTTCGATCAGTAGAAAAGAATTGCATTGAAATCTCCAGTAAGCAGCCATGGACAATTTATGCCTGGAGCAATATTTGAGAGATCATTCCACAGTAACTTGCACCAACGTGATTGTGGACTTCCATAAATAGCAAAGAAATAAAATATTTTATTTAATGTAAGCAAGGAGACTTCCATGTGAACAAATTGGAAGTAGTTATCAATGATTTTAATATCCACATTATTTGTCCAAAGAACCCAAATTTCTCTAGAAAAACCTGAGGTTTCAACTCTATGGGAGTGAGAAAGACCAATTTTTTTGATAACTGTATCAGCCGTTGTACCAAAGATTCGTGGTTCTATAAGAATAAAGATATCTATCTTATAGGTAGACATAAGTGACTTAAAAATAGACGAAAGTCCTTTATCAAGAGCACCTTGGTAGTTCCATGTGATAATGGACATAAATAAGTGAAGGAAAATTATTGCTTAGATGGTGAGTTAAACTTAACTCCTTCCACCAACATGGCAATAGCTTCATCATTTGCAACATCAACATCATCATCATGCATTCCTCGAGCTATCTCTTTCATTACTCTGACTGATAGACCTAGTGAATAATCATTAGGCCTATCCTTTTAATTGTGGACATGTAACCCAGTGGAGAGTTTAAACCCACAAGATTCAGAAATTGGGTCAGGTGGTTTGGGCTGCAAAGTGGTGTTGTAGATGGGGTTAACTATGGCCTGGGAGACTGGAAAGTGGTTTGTGGGTGCGTTAGTGACCGCTTGTTTCTTAAGGGGAACCCTATCATCTTGAATAGTTACAGCTCTATTATTGTTTCCATCAAGTAATGTGTCAATATGTAGAGTTTGTAGGCATTAGAATGAAAGATTGAGTCCTCATTTGGGGTTGCCTGCAGTTTCCCTTTTTGTTTTAGTCCTACTTAGAGCTGAAAAAATGGGTTGAGCCCACGGGCTAGCCCGTTTAACCCGCACAATTTGACGGGTTGAGTTGAAGAAATTGGCCCGTTTTTTAAAACGAGCTGGGTTAGCCCAACCCATAAAAATAGTAGGCTAAAACGGGCTAGCCTGCGGGCTAAAGGGGATGGCTCACAGGCTAGCATATTTTTTTAAAAATAATTTTTTATTTTTTAATTACATTATATCTTTTTATAAATTTACAATAATGATAGTATCTCTTAAATATATAATTTATGACTTTCAAATGTGTTCTTTACATTTGAAATATAGTGTAAATCCTTTTTACAATTTACAAATAAAATTTTTGTTGTAATTTATGAAGATGATTTATTAATTTTTATAAAATTATTTTGAATATATATTATTTATTAATCTCATAAGATCTATTAATTAAAATTATAGATATGAATTCATTAAGAAAAATAATATGGGTTTATATTCAAATTTTCTTTCTTAGTGACAAAGATAGCACACCTAGGTGAGAAGATGATTAATAATAAAAATCTAACAAGATGAATTTGCTTGGTTGAATTCTATGTTTATTTTATTTATTTACGAGTTTTTTAATTGCTAATTTGCTTTAAAATATGAAATAAATATATATTTATATTGTATAAATTTTAAATCATTAAAAAAATTTGATAATTTTTTACGGGTCAGCCTACGGGTTGACTAACCCGCTAGAAAATGAGTTGAATTGAATTTTCTTGCTTGTTTTATCTGATGGGCTGGCCCAATCTAACTTGCAAAATTACCAGCCCGTGCAGGCTAGCCCACAGGCTGGCTCGCAACCTGTTTGCCCAATACTAATCCCACTTCAACTTTCTTGCCACCCACCTTTCTCTTTAATGGTTTTTTCTTGGTTGGGGCCATTACTATTTATGGTAGACTTGACAGGATCATACACCTCATGTTCATGGCTGTCCATATTCTCTTCATTATTGAGCACAGTGAAGCAGGAGTATGTTGCAATCCCTTTACCTGTGGTGATCTCATATCTTCTAACAAGTCTATCAAACCTGTGGCGAAATCGAGGACCTCGTTGGATCCATGATCCAAACTTAGTTTTAATACGAGCATCAACTTCAGGAAGTAGAGTGACAACAGTAGTAGCCTAAGGTTGTTCTGTTGGAGGAGCCGTTTTTTTAGGCAATGATCTTCCAAATGCCCATAATGACCACAGTGAAAGAAAATTGATGGCAGGCCTTCATACTCCACATATACGACTTCTCCATCAACTTGGATCTTAGATATTAGTGGTTTTGTTAGATCAATAATAATGACCAATCGAGCAAACTTTCATCTATCCCCTGAGTTAGTATTGTAATCCACTCGAATAACTGTTCCAAATACACTCCCAATGGATCGAATGATGTTCTTATGATAATAGTAGGCAGGGAGACCAGGTAAACGCACCCAACCTATAACCTGATTGATAGCGTGATCTTGCGGCTTGAAAGAAGGTGTCCAAGGTTGCACAGTTAAGTAATAGCCATAGATGAGCCAAGGTCCGTTAAGAAGGACTTTCTGAAAATCATGCTTGTCATTGAATTTCACTATAAAGCAATCCTCATCTAAATCAGTTAACTGAAATTGACCCAAAGGTTTCCAGATGTATTGTAGTTGTGTTCTTAGCTATCGAAATTCAATCCTTCTTCCCAAAAGCTTAATTACAATAGGGAAACCCATTTTCTTGTTCAGAATCTCTAAGATATGAGCAGAGAAGTTGATTGGCGGGATGCCGTCATTTAAGCTTATGTTGACATCATATTGAGCAAATTTGATTTCTTCCTCCTCCTCCTCCTGTGATTTCCTAACAAAGTTGAGAAAGTTTGTCTATGAACGAGGGCATCTATTGTTGCCCTGGTGGTTGAACAACTGCATCAGACATCATAGCATCGGCGACCTCTAGAGTTTCAGGGACAACCTCTAGAATCAAACTAGGGGAAACACGAGTTTCATCATCTGGGGAAGGAAAAAAGCAATCAGCATCCATGGCGTCTCCATAGGAAGTTTTAGGATTGTCACGGAGCTTGACCTTCTTGGTTGAACGATCAGCATCTAGATGAGGCGATGGGATATTTTTTGGGCAACTCTCGAATGAAGCAGAAAACTCCATTAGAATGCGACTGAACACGCAGAGGATGACGGTGAAGTCGATCAAAGTGACGGTGGGAGAGCGTCAGAAGTCGAAAGTGGAGTAGACAAGCGGCGGCACGGAAAATTTCTTCTCAAACGAGTTTGAGCTTTAAAAATAGGTAATGGTTTTCGCTTGTTGACAAGCTATTTACTTGTAGTCTAGCATTAGGCAATTAGTTAGAGCCGGGAATAAGGGCCGGACCTGGAGGGCCGGGCCTGAAAGCCCTGTTTAAATAAGGGTTCGGGCTTTGAAAATAAATTTTTTTAAAGTAATCGGGCTTGAGGGCTTGGCCCTGATAAGCCCTATAAAATAGGGCTCGGGCCCGGCTGCCCTTCAAGCCCTGTTATATTATTTTTATTATTATTTTTTTAGTAAAACACGTGTTTGAAATCAATGACTTGCTCACCTGATCCTACATACATTATATTATTATTAATTTTAATTTATTCTAAAATTAATTTAATATAATTTAATAAATATCAGTGTATAGTATAAAATTTATGATATTTTTTATTTTTCTATAATTATTATGTTTGTATATTTATAAAAAATAAACTATTTTTTAAATGAAGATTTAAATTTTATTACTAAACTTCTAATGTATGTTATTTAATTTCTAAAAAATTATGAGGATTTTAATTTTTTTAATTTTAAAATATTTTAATTTTTTTATTTTTTAAAAAAGGGCTTACGGGCCTGGCCCTGAGCCCTGAGTATAAGGGCCGGGCTTAAAAAATGGAGGTCAAAATGAGAAATCGAGCTTTAGGGCTTAAGCCTTAAAGGGTCGAGCCCATAAGGGCCAGGCCCTTAAGGGTCAGACCCGCCCGTATTCTCAACTCTACAATTAGTTTGAGCTTTGAAAATAGGCAATTGTTTTCGCTTGTTCCCAAGCTATTTCTACAGTCTTCACCTGTTGTCTATTACATTAATACTATTATTTAAATTATCTACTAGATAAAATTTCATCATACTAAAAAAAAAAAACAGCATTTACCTTTGGCGCCAAATTCATAATTCAGAAAGTCGTAGCGGTTTACATCCGCTTATGTTCGTGCAAAAAAAAAAAAGCATCTTGCAACTCTTCTCGGTCAACCTTAGCATTGGTTTGTTTGCAGTGATTACTACGGCCATGACAAACATGGTAGCCAGGGACGGACCAAGGTAACGTTTGAGGCGGGGGCCACAGATTTTTTTTTTTTTATTTATCAAGTTATGAGGTAATTATTTATAAGGAAAAAAAATTACTGCTTGGGCCCTTCAATCTTTAAACTTTCATTTTTACCATATTTTCACCATGCATTTCTTACTCCATAATCCATATACATGTATGCATTCTTTATTCTCTAATCCCTACATTTACTCATACGTAACCTTTTCACTTATAGGGCGGAGAGATGAGTGTTTTTTTTTTTTTTTTATCTTGTTTATAAGTTAAAGTATTAAATTTTTATCACAATTTTTTTCTTTCATTCTCTATTAAATGTTGGAGAGATGAAGTATGTCATTAAAATATATACATTTAATAGGGCTGAATTGAAAACTTATTAAATTTTTTAAACAAAGTTTATAAATTTTAAAGTTTTCTTGATTTTAATGAAATATGTTAAAAATACTTATAAACAAAACGAAAAAATATCTTTATAAGTAATAGTAAATAAAAATAAAAATTTATTATTATTATTTTTTAAATTTTAAAGGGTGGTTTTTTATATATTTTGAAAAGCTTTTTTCTTAATTTTTAAGTCTTTCATAAATGATTTGTTATCTTGTAAATTTTCTCAATTTTATTGTAAAATTATTTTTAATTATTAATAAAAAATTAAATAACTTGAACCCCCCACCCTCCCAGCTCTACTAGTCTGGTTCCGCCCCTGATTGTGGCAGCAGGTTGGCTTTTGGGGTACCTGGTCTCCGAACTGCTACAGTTTATCTCGCTATGGTACGTTTAAAAACCGCTACCGTCTTGCCTTGGAGCAGTTAAAACTACTACTAAAGGACCCAAATAACCACCGCTAAAGGCCTTTTTTAGTGCATCTATCTCCATATGAAATGACAATCATAATAAACAAAAAACAAAAGTTCAATTTAATTAATAAATTCAGCAAATTCATAGTATCCAACATACAAAAGCTTTTAGGATATAAAATTTTACTAATAAGATAGCATAATAAGTTCTCAAAATAAAGTCAATTCTAAATATATATATATGTATAACAACAAAAAATTATATTTAGTTCATGAGATATTTTTTTTATTAAAAATGTAAGGTATTTTTTGAGAAGTTGAATATTTAAAATTGTAAGACATTTTTAATTTTTCGAAGTATAATTATTATTTTTTTAAAAGTATTTTTATTAATAGTAACTTTATATTTATTATAAAGTATTTAATAAAGATAAATATAAAAAGATAAAATTAATTAAAAATTAAATAATTATTTTATTAAAAGATAAAATTTAATTAAAAATATTTTAAATTTTTAAAATGAAGGGAGTACTTTAATAGCATCCTTCAGCACAATGCATCCGTCCACATGTGGGCATTTACTTCGCACAACACCTTATGCTTGTTACCTCTTTTTCCGTGCTGGTACTGTTTTCCTGCCACCTATCTATTGCGTAGCTAATAAAGTTGAATTGTCATTTCAATTCAAAGCATGAAAGGATATAAGATCAAATCGGTAAGATCAATTCAAAAACATGACCAATGCAGAATATGAACATTGCATGTGGTACGGTACTACAGTATGCAGCTAGCCAATAAATATATTAAGCTAACCTAAATTTATTATTAAAAGTGATTCACAGTTGAAGTATATATATCCATGCTCAAGATCACAAGGGTCTTATTGATGAAGTAATTAATGCAAAACAACGTTTCACTCGCCGTATCAAAGTAGGATTAGATCAAAGCTATGTTATCTAGTTTTCAACAATTGTAGAATCTGTGGAAACAGAACGCCAACTTCTGAGAATGGATGAGCTTCAAAAATGGTACAGTGGGATCCAAGTTCTACCTCATATAAATGCCAAATTAGTGCTTCAATTGTAATATGGGAAATTTGTTAAGGATGGCTTCTATACCTTATCATCAGTTTCTCTAGTGTGAATATTTGAAAAAGAAAAATGAAGCTTTTAGTTTAAATAAAGGCAGAATATAATTAATCTTTTGTGTACATTGGATAACATGAATATTATAGAAATGAAAGTTAATTGAAACAAATATACTTACCAAAGCAGGTATTTTACTCTATAATACCGACTGGGTAAAGTAGAACTTTTCGATCTCACTCAAGAGGTCATGCAAAACAGATTCTCTCCACTTTCGTACGTGTATAGTGTTTTGGGTACTAAAAACAGGTGTTTAGTCAATTTATGCGTACCTCAACTATTTTTGGCAAAGTTACCTAGATACTATAACAGAAAATAAAATTTATTCATATACTATACTTTATAAAAAATTTATTCAAATACTATAAATTTAAAAATTGATATCTACCAAATCGAGTTTTAAAAATCTTTTGACATATAACTCGGTGTGTATCAAGTCAATTTATGTGTGAGATAATTTTTTTTTTTAAAAGCAAACATAGAGTGGTAGGAACTGACACCCTATTATTCTATCTCTCCTCCCCTAACTCACTATGTTCTCTTTCTTCCCTCTTCCCTCCCTCTCTCTCTCACTCGCATGCAGGCATGTTCATGTATTACTTCCTCCATTTAAAATTATAAAATATTATTTAAAAATTAAATATTAAAAAATATAAAATATTTTAATTTTTTAAAATATAATTATTTTTTTTAAAGTGTACCTGTTAATAATGACTTTATATTTATTATATGATATTTAATAGAGATAAATATGAAAAGATAGAGTTAGTTTAAAAGTAGGTAACTACTTTATTAGAGGGTGAGATTGATTAAAAATGCCTTATATTTTTTAACAGGGTGAGCAACATTTTCTTCATTTAAATATATTATTAACTTCTTCATAAATAATATGAAATAATATAGAATATACCTTAAAAATAATTTATATAATATATTAATTATATATTATAACCAAATTCCTTTTGAAACTATTAAGAATAATAATAAATACTTTTAATCTAAAAAGTAAAAAAATGATTTTACCAATGTTTAAATTTTTATTAATTTTTATATAAAAGTTATTTAAAAACATAACCTAAATATATATATTTTGAGTTATAAAAATCATATAATTAATTTTAAAGTTATATAATCTATTAATAAAATATAGAAGTCCATAATTTTTTTAGAAAAAAAATTTAAGGATTTTAATCCTTAAAGATTATCATATTTAATTAATTAAATTATAAAACTTGATTAAAACAAAATAAATCATAGGCACCTAAGTCAAAATTGATAAAAATTAGAAGGACCTGAAAATTAATTTTTTCTTATTATTAAATAATAATAATATTTAAAAATAAGTTTTAATATTTTTTTTTAGTAATTTTTATATAACACATGGTTTATGTATTTACTATTTATTATTATTTTTAAGGTATATTTTATATTATTTCATATTATTTATGAATAAGTTAATAATACATTTAAATGAAGATATTGTTAATATATGAAAGAGAGAGAGAGAGGACGTAGTGATTTAAGGGGAGGAGAGATAGAATAATGTAAGTCCTGCCACCCTATGCTACTTTCTAAAAAAAAAAAAAATTATCTCACTCACAAATTGGCTTGATACACACCGAATTGTACGTCAGAATATTTTCAAAACTCGGTTTGATATATGTCAATTTTTGAATTTATAGTATTTGAGTAAATATTTTGTAAAGTGTAGTATATAAGTAAATTTTAATTTTTATTATAGCATCCGGGTAACTTTGCCACTATTTTTAGCTCAGTCAAGTTCAAAGGTGGGTTATTCGCCTGGGTGCAGCTAATCATACTTCATACACAAATTGTGCCACTATGCTAATATTAATGCAAGAATTAAGAGAGACATTGGCAATGGGAGTTGGCTTTCCTTCTCTGCAGTGAAGGATTCATTGCAGATTTGGACCGTTAATTTTTAAAAGTATAGATTTAATTTAAACAGTTTAAATTTGCAATAGAGAAAAAAATGCAGTGGAGAGAAACCTACCCCATTGACAATGTGGATTTATTATGAATGCAGTAATAGTGGCCAGGTAAACTATATGATCAAAACTTTCTTTGCATTTTATCTATCCATAACATAAAATTTTTTAATAAGTATAAATATAAATAGCATGGCTTATCTGTCAAAGTTGATGCAAGACTACTCAGATCCATAGTAGTTTTTGCTAGAAAAACATCATAGGTCCTTAATCAGACCCAAATCTGCCTGCAAACTATGGTAAGATTAAATGGCAGAGTTTGTGAAAGCTACTCTATAACTAATAGATAAATACAATAACACCCACTTGGATTTGTATGCATGATTTCGAAGGACGAAGAATGTCCAATCCAAAGCAAACGAACAAATTAAATTAGAGGCAAAGGTGGCAATTTAATTTAAAGGAAAATCACATCCAAGAACTTGGCAATTAATTAGAAACTTATTCATAAACAAAAATCAATACAAAAGGGATTGTTATTAAAATGGAAATATAATTTGTTTTTTCTCAAATTGGAGTTGTCATTAGTCATTATTTGTGAATATATTTGTTTTCAGGTCCTTGGATGTGATTCTCCCTTAATTTAACTAACACATGGCAAAAACAAACCACGCAAAGGTACAGTGAACATAATCTTTATTAAGGTAACTATATCCAGATGATTTGTATGACACTATCAATGTAAAATGTTACTCTCTTTATCTCTGTTTGTTGTGACAAAAAGCAAAGGAAAAAAATAATACTATGGATCCAGCGTTTTGGTGATGTCTAGAAGTAATAAACGAGGCATTGCTACTGCTTGAAGCTTCTGCTGCATCAATGGCCTTGTAGCCTAAAGGGATGTAAATTCCTCTATAAGTGGAAGATTACAGGTTTAATCCCACTTGTGACCTCAGGCTGTCAGTGCCTGTCTCTCTAATTTATATATATATATATATATATATATCACTGCTATCAAATATATATATATATATATATATATCACTGCTTGCATTGTCTTATAACCACAAGTAGAAGTATAGAAACTGGTTTCTTTCAAAACCAGCGAAATGTGTCATGGAAAAAGTTTGAGCTTTTTGAATATAATGTCATTATTTTATCATATTAAAGCTAATAATACTTAAAGCTAGTATTTTTTTTTAAAAAAGAAAATAACTCAGCAGTGAAGATTATCATGATAGCCATTACCTTGTTGAGGATTTGAATCGCCCTCTTGCCAGGTTTATTGTATCTTCGATTAGATTGAACTCTTGGTATAATCCTAATTTCACATACTTTTTATTTGTTTTTTAATCTTATGACTTCACGAGTATATATACATATATTATATTAAACAAATAATCATGACATTCATTTCTAAAACAAAGCCTATTCTAGTTAAACTATATCCTACCTTAGCTAGGAATTTTAGCAACAAAAAGGAATATAAGACAATATATATTTTAAAAAAACACAGCTAAGATCCCAAATCATACAAAGTAAAGACAAATGAAAGAAGAGAATCAAATAAATTTCTTGGTAGAGCCAATAATTTCAAAAAAAAGTTAGGATTAAGCTTGATTATATGAGATTTTTTAAAAGAGTAGTAGACTTTAAGGCCAAAATGTATAAGTTTGGCCCCAATTGATCTCGATCCAAATAAATTTAACGAGTCAATTCGAACTCGACTAAAAAAGTTACGGCCAAACTTGACTATATGAACTTTTTTAAAAGAGTCAGATACTTTAAGCTCGATCCAAACTGAGCCCAACTTGAATTTTCAACTCTATTTCTTGGTGAAAAAGATTGAACCTTGCTTTGTTGCTTGTCGTTCAAACCCTTGTCTCTCTACTTTCAATTGCTCTCAGAACATTCAAAGGCTAAAAATTTTTAGTCTTGGCTCCTAATAAATGAAGATAATTGGACACCTCTTGCCACAACTCCTTGCCTCTGGTTACAATTTTATGCCATGACTTTAGGTTTCATGTAACTTTGGACTCAAAAACTCCTATAATTTCAGCATTTTGGCTTTAGAAACGACGTCGGATCGATGAGCCAGTGACTGGCGTTAGACATGTTTGACATGTCATTATAACAGAGCATGTGCAACAACTTCAACTCAATTTTACCACGATAGTATTAGAATTTAATTTGGAAAATCTCAAAATATAAAGGTTTTGTGTCTTAGCTAGCTTTCCAATTCATCTTAAACCACCTCATTGGATATTACTTGAGAAGGGTACGCTCAAAATGGCGAACACATATCAGAATTACTCAGCACAAACAAGTTCTATCGTTTTTAACTATGAATGCCATCGTTTAATTTCTCCTTTTTTTTCAACCTAGAATTGCAGAAAAACAAGAAAAATTCTTATATAAACTTGATGCATCACGTCATTTATGATTTATTCAATAAAATTACACCAATTTAAACAAATAAAATCTCACGTGTTATTATTTTTAATAAATTTATTTTTATAATAAATATTTATTAATTTTTTTTTTCTTTCTACTATCATTAACATTATAATCAATTTATATTTATTTTTATTTAAATATCATGTTTTTATTACAAATTTATTGTCCTCTTATTACAGATTTATTGCTTTCATTGTTAAGGAGAACTCAATGATATTAATTGCCGTAAAGAAATCCTCGGAAATATTGGGGTACGGTGAGTGCCAATTTATTTTTTGTGAACATTATGTATATTGAATTAAAATTTTCGTTTTCATTTTTCAAAATTTAGGGGTATTTGGTTTTTCTATTTCCCACTTTCAGAAAGTGCTTTTGCACTCGATCAGAAAGCAAAAGAACTGTTTGGGTAATGAAAATAAGGGGTTGAGATGATGACATAATTGATTTTATTGTGCATAGTTCAGCCTTACCCTTTTTAATTTCCCCCCTAAATTAAAGCATCTATACATGGCCATGTTGATAGCTTACAAATATATATACATATATATATATATAATATTTGTGAATGCAATCTTCCAATCTCAAATCTTAAAGTATACTAAACATTCTTAAGGAGATACTACTGTAATTTGTTGTACTTTTTTTCTAGTTTTTACTGATGCATATATTTTCCAAAGAAAAATCCACTCTAAAGTATTATCAGTGCGCGCGCGCGCGCTCATCTCAATAATTTTTCAAGTAATACAATTTCCAATATAAAAAGAACAGAACGAGAACTCTTGAGGAATGATCGTGCATATGATCACCTGTGATATTAATTTTCCACTTAAAACTTGGAGAGATGAACAATAACTCATGACCCCGTACACTCAATCCAACAGAAAATCACAACAGAAAAAACTTAAAACATAAAAGATAGAGGAAGTAATTATATATTACACAACATTAACTAGGAATATGGCTCCTCCAATATTTCTCTCTGATCGAAAGAGACTCGGTGATTTCAAGAACTAGTAGTAATATCTATACCAAAGTCTTAAATCTTGAGCAGATTTTCCGTCCGCCCCACCAGCAGCATTTTGCAGAATCTTTTTCATCTTCAAGGCATTTTCTCTGATATTCTTACCTTGTTCCCCCATGAAAAGCAGATTCAAGCTTTGAAGCAATCCATTTTTGGTGAAAAACCCACCTTGTATTTTGACCCCAATCTCCCACAGATCCATGGTCCTAAAACCTGTGTTTGAGGAGCACAAGGCACTATTTTCACTCTCGTGCTTGTCCTCTCAACAAACCCATTTGGCAAAAGACTCTTTTGATCATCCTTTGGAGACCATAGAAATAGAAGCCCACTGTCTTCTATTGCCTCTGAAACTTCTAGAAGCTCATGATGAGGTAGGGTTGCCACAGATCCGAAGCTGAGATAAGCCACTGATCTAGGTCCGTGCTGGTCCAACCATGGCAAGCTACCATTGGTATCGATGTGAGAATGTGAAAATGGAGGACCAATATATAGCAGTGACTTAACTTGGACTTCAAGTCCTGAACAAAGAGAGGTGGGTCTAATTCCTCATAGGAACACAGAACTAGTGCTCTTGCTTGAGGAAGAACTTGTCCCGTAGAAGCTAGTATTTTACTGAACACTGTCTCCTTATTTTCTTCGCTAGTTTTGAGCAAGATATCAGGTGGCCAGTCCTCAACACGCAAGTGGGACAAGCCAGGAAGGAAATCAAGGGATGTGTTTGTGTTTGGTTAAAAGAAACAGAGGAGGAAAAACATACCTTGAGTCGTTAATTCAACACGTACATATGCGGGAACAAAGTAACACCAATCGAACTTTGTTTGGGTACACAACAAACACACTCTTTGAGAGAAAAACCTTGTAAGGAGAAAGATTAGACCGATGAAAAAACTGAGAGCATTCACTGTTTCTCTTCGTGCAGAAATCCAAAAAACTGAATCGACTGAAACCGCACCCATAACCACCTCTTATGAGAACGTGCGGCAGTTTCTCCAACCGCCCAAGTTTCAAATTCAAAGGTTGGAGAATATTACCTTTTAAGGTCCTGAGTAAATTGCATTTTGAACCCAAACGTTTTTCATAATCCTCATACGAGCCCCATTCCCCAATTTGAGCTTTTTATATGGGCCTGATCCACCAAGGGTGGATAACCTAATATCTTCCACTCACACTTGGTGGAGAAGATAATGTCAGTTTTATCTCTTTCTCTTTCCTCTCTTCATACTAGGTGCTTTGCCGTGATCGCATAGGCTTAACGTCTTCATCTCAGTTATTTGTACTAGGGAATCCTATTAAGACCAGCACAAATAACTTTAAAGTTAATTTTATTTTAGATTAAATTTGTGCCTTAATGTCCTAGATTTATCAATATACACTTTTTCTCATTATGACTAATCTGATCCCTCTTAAGTCAGTCCAAGACTTAGATAGTTTTTCTCTTATATGCATAGTATCTACACTTATGAATTCACAAATTATTTCATAAGGGACATGTCTTGAATACGAGCATAGATGTGTATATTTAAGATAATCTTCCTTTTGCCCATATACCACTTTGATAGGAAACAGTCGCTTTCCTAACATGAAACCTTTAGGTTGCATCAATCATGACCATGGGTGCATGTTAAAGTAGCAGACACTGTAACATATCTCCATGATAATGTTAAAGTCAAAGGACATCAATGAAAGGATTTTTTCCTTTCTGGGACTCACACATCAATGAAGCAGGGATTTATTCACTTGCTTCCCATTACGATTCTTAAGCACATGTGGTATGAAACACATGTTATGGTGTTACTCTTACTTATAAGAGTGTACGTCATTTTCATTTATTGTTAGCACCATACAAAAATAGGTTTAAATATTCATTGTATCTAAACCCAAATTCTTCTTTTCTATTGATCTTACATGATGTCAATTTAGAAGAATTTTCGTTTGGCTACAGGTATTATGGATATGGCGATCCATGATTCGATCCAAGTATGCTTACGGATCTCATCTCGACTTGCTCTTTGATCGAGGCGACATATGATTTGTGTTTCTTTTCTATCAAATCAACATTTTTATTGCCTTGCTAGTGAACACTAATGTCTCATCTTTGATTTCAATATCAAAGGTAGTTGCTCGTGTGTGAGAGTCAACCTTATCAACCTGTATGACATACTAGACATTGTATGTTCTCAATTGTACACATATAGAAGTAAAGAAGAAAAAATTTATTAATATAACTAATATATTACATCAAGTCAATCTAGCCATGCCAAGAGCCTTACATGTTTCTCAAATATCTCCTTGGCTATGGGTTTTATTAGGGAATTTGCTATCATACATTTCGTGAAAATGTATTGAATAGTGATAACCTTTTACGCTATATAATCCCTTACAAAATTGTACTTAATGTCTATGTGTTTGGTTTTGCTATGATATTTAGGATCTTTGGTATAGGCTATGGCTGCAGTATTGTCACAATGAATTAACACTGGATTTGTACTTTCATTTCCAAACCCAAGATGTTCTAAAAATCTCTTAAGCCATATGGCCTCTTGCACCGCTGCAGTACATGCTACAAACTCAGCTTCCATAAAGTCTAGGGTAATACATGTCTGCTTCTTGCTACTCCAACAAATGGCCCCATTGTTTAGCAAGAAAGTATAGCCTGAAGTTGATCTTCGTTCATCTTCATCTCCGCCTAAATCCGCATCGGAGTATCCTGTCAGGTGTAGATCACTCCCTTGATAACACAGTGCATAGTCAACAGTACCCTTTAAGTATCTTAAGATCCTCTTTATAGCTTTCCAATGTCCTTCTCCGGGGTTGGATTAGTAGCGACTCACAAGTCCTACGGCATAACAGATATCTGGTCTTGTACACATCATTGCATACATCAAACTTTCGACTGCACTGGCATATGGAACTCTTTCCATTTTCCTTTTGGCCATCTCAATCTTAGGACCCATATCAGGACTAAACTTCATACCTGAAGCTACTGGGGTATCCATGGGTTTACAATCTTTTATATTAAAACGCTCAAGAATTTTCCTTATATAAGTCTCTTGTGACAGATAAAGAAGCTTCTTAGAGCGATTTCTTTGAATTTTAACTCTAAGAATATATTCTGCTTCACCCATGTCTTTCATTTCAAAATTTAACGAAAGCCATTCTTTAATAGCGATTATCGAATTCAGACTACTTCCGGCTAGTAAAAATATCATCCACATAAAGAGATAATATTACAAAGTTCCCATTGAACCTCTTGATGTAAACACAGTGGTCTTCCTCAATCATTTAGAAGTCATATGAGGTTATTGCTCTGTGAAACCTCAAATACCACTATCTGGATGATTGTTTTAGTCCATAAATTGATCTATTTAATTTACATAATTTATTTTCTTTTCCTTTTTCAATAAAACCCAATGGCTGTTGCATATAAATTTCTTCATCCAGATCACCATTAAGAAAAGCAGTCTTTACATCCATCTGGTGCAACTCTAAGTTCAGACTATTTACTATTGCCAGAATCAGTCTAATAGAATTGAAGCGTACAACAGGAGAAAATGTATCCTCATAAGCTATTCCCTCTTATTGTGTATACCCTTTTGCTACTAAGCAAGCCTTGTATTTATCAATTGATCCATCTACTTTTCTTTTGATTTTGAGAACCCACTTATTCCCAATAGCTTTTCGGCCACGTGGTAAATCAACTAATTTCCATACTTTGTTAGTCCTCATAGAATCCATTTCTTCATCCATTGCTTTCTTCCACTTATCCTTAGCAGGTCTTGATAAAGCTTCATTTACAGAACGTGGCTCATCATCATCTAGAGGAGTTACTATCAATGCTTCACCCTCAATTTGGAAGCGTCTTTTTGGCACACTTTCTCTATTACTTTTTCAAAGTGGGGTCTTTTGTGGATTTTGATTCTTTTTAGGTCTTCTGAAAGACCTTTTAGAGCTCCCACTTAAATCAGCATTTTGTGATGATTTAGGCCTTTCTATAAGTTCTATATTATGTTGCTCTCGTGTCTTGTAAAGAGATATAGTTCGATCAATTTCTCCCTTGCTAGGAAACTCATTTTCTAAAAATGTGATATTCCTATATTCAAATTCAGTTACAATTCCATCATCATTTTCACCAATGAAAACATAATCCTTTAATTGCTCAGAGTATCTTATAAAGATACATTTCTTTCCTCTTGGACCTAACTTTCCATATTTATGGGAATCATCATGGGCATATGCAGCTGACCCCTATGGTCTTAAGATATTTAAATCTGGTTTGCGTTTTGTCCATAACTCATAGGGTGTGGAAGTAACTGATTTTGAGGGCACACGATTAAGTATGAAGGCTGCAATCAGTAAAGCATCCCCCCAATACGAGATTGGGAGATTTACTTGTGCTATCATTGACCTAACCATGTCTAGAAGAGTCCTATTTCTTCTTTCAGCAACTCCATTCTGTTGCGGAGTGCCAGGAATAGTTAGTTGTCTAATTATTCCTTTTTCTTCATAGAGTTCTTAAATTGATCAGACAAGTATTCACGTCCTCGGTCAGTACATAATGCTTTAATTTTATTATCCATTTGATTTTCAACCTCATTAATGTATCGTCTAAAGCACTCAAGAGCTTCAGACTTTTGTGATATCAAATAGACATGACCAAAATGTGAAAAATCATCGATGAAGGTAATAAAATACCAATTTCTATGTTTTGCCCTTATACTCATAGGACTACATATATCAGAATGGATTAATTGTAATGGATTTTCAGCCCTAACACCTTTACCAAAAGGTTTTCTTGTTGCTTTATCAGCTAGACAATTTTCATATAAGGACATTTTCATATTTGTAATTGGACCTAAATTCCTTCTTTAGCTAATTTAATCATTCTATTTTGATTAATATGCCCCAGTCTAGTATGCCAAATATTCATATCTACATTATTGGAAGAGGTGGTAAGCAATCATGAAAATAAACTTGGTCAACAATATCCATTATAAAGAACATATTTGAAAGAAAAGTACAACCATAAAAAGTTGAATTGTACATAATGTCAACAATCTTGTCATGAAAATTAATAACAAACCCAATTCTAAAAGGCAAGCAATTGAAATTAAGTTCCGTCGGATGTCCGGTGCATGTAAAACATCGTGGAGAATTAAGGTTTTTCCACCTCGCAAGGTCAACTTGCAAGTTCCTATGCCTTTTACCTCGATCCTCGCATTGTTGCCAACATAAAGCCACTTGCTTTGATTCGGCAACCGACGGTACTCTATGAAGGATCCACGATCCTTGCTTACGTGGTCTGTGGAGCCTGAGTCTACAATCCAAGAAGAGGAAATAGTTTCCGTTAGAAAAACATTACTAGAAACATAAGAAAAATGTGAATTCACATAATTCACAAGTATCTGATCACGTCCACTTTGCTAAGGCAGTCCTTTGCAAAATGGCCCATCTTTTGACAGGCGAAACATTTGACCTTTTTAGGTTAATTCTCTTTTTGCCGCTCTTCTTGCACTTTTTCTTGAAAGGTTGTTTATCCTTCTTTACTCTAGGGCCACTCTTATTACCCTTCTTATGTTGTTTCTTACCTCTCTTGGGCTTAGAATTTGAAGGACCACCATCTTCGACAAGGTAAGGCTGTCCAGATGACTTGTAAGCCTCCAAACGTTCAGCCTCTAGCTCCAGGTGTTTAGCACATCGTTAAAGTTAATGATATTTTCATTGTGGGTTAAGTTAACTTTCATATGCTCCCAGCTGTGTGGGAGCGATCTGATTATAGCCTGTACTTACTGTTCATTAGAAAGATTGTGCCAGCTTCTTTAAGTTTACGGATCATGTTGGCCATCTCTCTAAGGTGCTGCCGTATGGGAGTATTTTGCTTTAATTATAAGTGTCAAATTTAATTGTAAGCCTTCTCAGTTTGGTGGTAGAGGTACCACCAATTTTTTCTTTTAAGGCAGCCCACATAGCTTGGGTAGTGGAGTGCTTCTCAAATTCGCACATCAGATCGTCCGCCATAGCACTTAGAAGTATTATTCGTGCGATGCTATTTTTTTCATTTCCATGCCTCAAATGCCTCTTGGTCTCTCCTATGCTGAGCCAAGTTTCCTGCCTCAGGCTCGGCCATGACTTTAGTCAATGGCTCAACAGCATCTTGTTCTTTCCAGAATATATGACACCTTATGATGCCAGATATCTCAGTTATCCCCATTTAATTTGTCGCCCTTATTCAATTCAACGATAATGCTTTTTATTGCCATTCTTAGTTCTGAGACGAAACTATCCCACATTAATAGTTTTTCTATATTAAACCAAGAATAAAATACTTATGAGAAACATACAATGTCTTATATTTGTATTATTCTTTATTAGAGTAATAATAACTCTATTAGGTCAACGATCAAGAGGCTATGTTTGTATCTCCCATCACATTGATTCTAATAAAATCACTATCATCTATAAAAAATTTTACAAATATTTTAATCGTTACATTGGGCTCATAATGATTTATCACTTTAGAGCTCCCACTCAAATAAAGTATATATAAAGAAATTAAACATAAAACAAACATGCTTCATATATTTCATAAATCATCAAGGTCTTAATATAGCATAAAAAAAACTTAGAAAACAGAATAATGCTTAAGGTACAGACCTAAAAAGACAACTCTTAATTATGTCTTTATATTTTTCTTGTACTTTCATCCCCTTGATGGCTCTATTACATAGAGGATTTCCAGAGTACGACTTATTTCGCTTATTATGTTGCACAAGCTCCTTCCTAAGTTGTTTAAAAAATTCTCCTATGACCACGGCTTGTTCTTATTTCATTATGAAGCTTGAATATGCTCTGATTATCGGAGAATTTGATCCAGTTTTTTTATTCTTTTAGCTTCTCTTTTTGCTATATTATGATCACTGAGGATGTGAAGGGTTGTTCAACATCTTCATTTTCATTTTGAACATTCTCATCACCTCTGATTCATGTTTTGGTCCTGACAGTATGCGCACCTCTTTAGGTCCTTCCGGCACATTTTCAAGATCAATATTGGGATCTTCTTTAAGATCAGAATCAGAATCCTCACTTTGAGGTTCATATTCCTCCTCCTCCTCTTCGAAGGGTTCCGGGTCAAAATCCTCACTAAGAGGTTCATAATCTGGTGCATCCAGATACTCAATGTTGACAGAATAATTTTCTGAGTTATCATTGCTGCTAGAAGCCTCTTGCTTCATATTTTCCTTGAGAAAGAAAGAAAAAAAATAATAAAAAATTAGAAATAGTTTTTTTACAAACTCAAAAAAAAATACTAGATAACTCAAAAATAAATTCTTGTTCTATCTCCAAAAATATACAAATTATATATCAAAATGAAGATCTCGAATTTAGGAATTTTCTAAGACCAATTTTGTCCACTTCTGATACTGCACGCGCCAGCACGCGCCCCAAGAGATGTTAGACCAAGAAAATGATTAAAAATATATATATTATATAAGCCACTCTCGGGGAAGGCGCGTGTTGATCACGTGCCGCCTTTATCCTCCTCCTATGACAACACGCGCCGGACACAGGATTCCATGCGCCACCAGCTTCATGGTAGAGTCATCCACACGCCGAATGAGTGATCCAGTGGGTCTTACGCGCTACGTGTCCTCTTTAAATATATATTGTTTTATTTAATTAAAAAATATATAAAAATTTATTTATTTATTTATTTATTTATTTTATATATATATATATATATATTTTGGGCTTCTGGACTCGTAGCCCAGAAACTATTTTGTTTTTGGTTTTTTTTACGATACGTCAAAACGACGTGTCGTTTAGACGAGGACAGAAATGATGTGTCATTTTGTCGTCGTCTTCCTCCACCACCGGGTCAACTTGACCCGGTTCCTCCGGCGGGTCAGGTCCGTCGGACTCGAAACTTCCGGAGGCCATATCTCCTCCGTCTAGTCTTCGTTTTATGCGTTCTTGGTGTCATTTTCATCATTTTTTTCGAGATATACGCGTTTTTATGCAATTCTTTTGTTCAAAAAACTCATTTTTAAACACCCATTATTCGGTTCATTTTCAGTCGTCATGCTCGTCACTATTGATTGCATGCATAACGTGTATGGCCATAAAGGAACATTTATATTAACCAAGAAGCATATTAATACGTTTATTTTGATAGTGATAATCTTAAAGATAGACAGAGAAGATTGAAGCGTAAACACAATAAGAACATAAAAAACTAAACTTAAAGATTTACGTGTATGGAGTTAAGCAAATCATTATCAGTTCTTTAAACATAAAAAAGAAAACAAAAACACAGCCCGGAAAGATGAAGCTCTGATACCAATAAAAGAAACAGAGGAGGAAAAACATACCTTGAGTCGTTAATTCACACGTACGAATGCGGGAAACAAAGTTACACACAGTCGAACTTCGTTCGGGTACACAACAAACGCACTCTTTGAGAAAAAAACCTTGTAAGGAGAAAGATTAGACCAATGAAAAAACTGAGAGCGTTCACTGTTTCTCTTCGTGCAAAGAATCCAAAAAACTGAATCAACTGAAAACCGCACCCATAACCACCTCTTATAGGAACGTGCGGCAGTTTTCTCCAACCGCCCAGGTTTCAAATTCAAAGGTTGGAGAATATTACCTTTTAAGGTCCTGAGTAAATTGCATTTTGAACCCCAAACATTTTTCATAATTCTCATACGAGCCCCATTCCCCAATTTGGGCTTTTTATATGGCCTGATCCACCAAGGGTGGATAACCCAACATTGGTTCATGAGAATTAGTGATCTTTTGGCGTATTAAGTGAGTGTAGAAATGAGGAGAGACTGAGATTGAAAGGGTAGGCCAAGATGCAAACCAAGGGATATTGAGTTTGCGAGACAGAGAAAGGGAAGGAGGACTCACGAAAGTGTCAGAAAAAAGCAGGTAACTTTCTGGTTTGTGCTTTTCACTGCCAAATCTATGGCATGTTCAAGGTTGTCAAGACTAGCTTGAAGAAACAAGTCTACTAGTACTGGAACCGGGCAGGGGAGCGTGCCTGGCACGTGATCCTGATCTGGTACTCCATCAGAGACTGTGAAGGGTTTGATGTTGTGGGGTATGTCTGGTTGCTTGGAGAAGAGGGAGTGATTCGATTTTGTAGTGTTGATGAAAGAGAAGGTGACATGTGGAGCAGCATAAGCAAGTCTGATGGCCTGGTTCAGAAGAGAGAAAGGGTGGCTCCCAAAGGGGAAGGCAATCACTACAACGTGTTTCCGATCATCACGTAATAATGCAGTCGCCATGTCTGGTTCGATTTGGCAAAGCCAGAAGAAATGAATACATATACATACACAACCGACGTAAATTATTAAAGCAAATATTGTGTTTTCCATTACAAGTCATCTCTGAAGTGATGCCTCAATTCATTTTCATAACAAGCAATTACTTTTTTTTTTTTTTCAAAAGACGGCACATATAGGCTTAGACCACAGTAATAATGTTTAGCCTTAATCGTTAGGTTTGAAGCAAAATTATATTTTAGCCCAAACAAGTACCTTCTAAAAAAGATTAATGGTCCATGATATAAGGTTCTTGGTGGCATATTAATTACATTTTTAATATTACCTATATTTAAATTCATTAATTATGAGATAGAAAAATAATAATGAAAATTTTAAATTTTTTTATTTAAATATAAGTAAAATTGAAAGTTTATTTTTTTATAAATTTAATAATTTAACCTCCATCTTTTTATTTCCATTAAAGTGGTCAAATGGATTTTATAATAGGGATTAGAGAGAGTGGTGTGTATATATTGTTAGCACTCATTTACACAATGTTTTTTTGGTATTGAAAACATAAAAAGGTGAGCATTGAAAACATATAAGATAACTAAAGAAAAATTGAAAATGAATACTAAAAATAGAAAATGAGTACTTTAACAAGAATAATTTTAGTTTCACCTACAATCATAGTCTTTTTTTTAATCTCATAGTTTTAGGATTCTTAATTATAATTAATATTTTTAGAAGGTTGTTAAATAATCATATTCTCAATTCGTATCCCTACGTTTCACTGGTCCTCATTTGGTCACGAGTACGATGCAACAATGAATGATGACATCAAGACAGTTTTAAATTCTATTGTAATTTTCTTTTTCCTGAAAAAAGGATAGTTTTAAATTCAGTTTAAGTGGTTCTGGTTTAAATTTTCTAATTTATATGTTAATCATAAAATTATAATTTTGAAAGTTATAATTATAATTTTTTATTTTTGATTCTATATTTATTAAAATAAAATATTTGCAATCTAAAAATAAAATTTAATTAAGTATAAACTATTTTAATTTCAAAATCAATCTAGAATTGTGGATTATTGGTGAAAAAAAATCTAGAACCGTGGATCATTTAGGGAGTCCTTTACATGCAGCACTGTTTTGGCAGCTCAAACCTCTACATCGAATTTACATTATGTCGCTTTAAATAACTGTGGGTAAAAAAACGTGTCTCACGTTTCCATTATATATATTTTTTAAAACGATAAAGAAAAACATTACATTAATGATTAATCAAAGACTTATGGGCCGACCTGTTTCCACTCGATGCGCAATACCTGCAACTTGCAATGATAACAATGTAAAAAAATAATAAAAAGTCAATAACTTCCTCCCCACCCCACACACACACACACACACCGCGCGCGCGCGCCGCGCGCGCGCGGCGTTAAGTTGAAAATGACAATGAAGGACTCCCGATCATTAATTTCAATTAAAAATCAATTTTAATTAAAGTCCTTATTTAAAATAAAAAACATATATAATTATACAAATTATTCTCCACTAAACACTAAAATATAGATAATTAGATAAGAGCTTACAGCTTTTTGGCAAAAAATCTTCTCTTGTACTTTCTTTATTGCTCTCATCGCCTTCAATCTTAGTCTTTAATGAAATGAATCGTCGTCTGAGTCATTATCTTCTCCTCTCTTGATAAACTATAAGTATGTGTATTGGTTTTTTTTATTTAAATTTTTACATTTTCCCCCTTCTCTATCTTTGTTATCAGACCATTTTCACATGCCTCTCTTCTTTTCTTGGCTTATTCTACTTCTACATTCAATTGACGAGCACTTGTTAGACAATTGCTATTTTATAATTTAATTTTGTCGTATTTATATACTGTTTGAGTGGTGAATTAAAGGAAATTTTAGATTTGATGTAAGGTGAATTTAATAGTTTCATCATGATTTTTTATTAGTGATGTTAGATATATTTAGTAGTCATTTGTTTGTTTTTTTACCCATGTTCACAAATTTTATCTTGAAAAGTTTTTATGTAGAGGTTATTGTAGCACGTATGTCATCATTTGCCTTAGACAATGAACGATATTGCAAAGATGAATGTGGTAGTCATACCATTCCTGCATTAACAAAGATCAATTGAAAGAATAACAGATAAAATTTCTAGGTCACACGATTTTATTTATTTATTTTTTGGCCGGTGTCACACAGTTTTTTATTATTATTTTTTGTTGGTCATTGACTTGCTCTAATTGTATAGGAATAATTGAATAAAATGAGATCTAAGCTAGTATATTGGTCATCTGGACAATAAAATAGCCTTATAAGTGATGAATTTATTGCAAATGCCGAGTATGGAGGAGCAAAAAGATTGAAAGCATAGGTTGGACAAATGTGATATGTACTTTCACAAGTGATATTTTGGTTATACATATGCAAATTAAAACTTTGTGAATTAAGTGTTTTTTTATTGCTCAATGTACATGATACAACTGTTAATCCTAAGTATTTTTTGTTAAATGTCTAAGTGACTCTCGTTTAATCAGCAGTGGTTTATCTTGATTTTCCCCACATTGCTTGGGTAAATTCCTAAGTGTGGTACCTTTGGTTCTATATTGGGAAACAATCTATTCTCAAGTTTGTTTTTCTATTTTTCAACTGACATTAATAATATTCTCATATTATAATAGTGATTTCAACAGTGTTATATTTTTATTTTTCAAGTGGTCTACTTTATATAAAAAAGCATGAAATTTGACAAGTTATGGGGTTTATATTTTTGAGTGAAGTTAGTAAATTCTCAAGTTACTTTTCTATATTTATAAGTGATATTGAAACATTTCAAAAATGGGCTTCTTTTATTTAGAGAAACAATTTAATCCCAAGTGTGGTTTTTTATTTTTCAAATTGACATTAACAATATTTCTATGACACGATAATGATTTCAGTAGTGTTATGTTTTTACTTTTCAAGTAGTCTAACTAAATATTAACAATATGAAATTTGATAAGTCATTGGTTTCATATTTTTTAGTGAAGTTAATAAATTTTCAAGTCACTTTTGTATATTTATAAATAACTTTGGAATGATTCAAAAGTCAATTTCTTTCATGCCGGAAAATAATCTATTCTCAAGTATGGTTTTTTATTTTCTCAACTGATGTGAACAATATTCCCATGCCATAGTAATGATTTCAGTAATGTTGTGTTTTTATTTTTCAAGTGATCTACTTTATATAAACAAACTTGAAATTTAACAAGTCATTGGATTTATATTCTTGAGTGAAATTAGTAAATTTTCAAATCACTTTTTTATATTCATATATAAGTGACATTAAAACATTTTAATAGTTTTCTTTCATAATGAAAAACAATCTATTATCAAGTATGATTATTTTTTTTCTCACTGACATTAACAATATTTCCATGCCATGATAGCAATTTTAGCAATGTTATGTTATTAAAGCATTTATAGTTGCACATATTTAAACCTAAAATAAATATTAGCATTACATTACACTAATTTTAGTATATCTACATCATATTTGCATCTCCTTTTACACCACAAAAAATATCGCCTCTTACCATCGACCTAAATGGTAGTTGTGCAATCTTCTTCCCAAGAAAACTACTTAGACTGCCAACCTATTTATATAACTTGTTACTATCACAAGTATAAAAAAATATATAGGGTGTTTCTATAAAAAGTCATCCCAACAACTTTTAATGATTTATGCCTTCTCTAATTAATTTAAAAATTGATCTCCCAATTTTATAGGTCATCTTTCCTTGTGAATCTTTTACGAAATATCCTTCAACGTGAAAATAACAAAATATTTTTTTGCTGAAAATAACAAAATAATTGAAGATTACCAAGAGAGGAGAAGACAATGGCCTATATAATGTTCTACTCCACTAAAGATTAGGATTGAAGGCGACAAGAGTAGTGAGCAGAATATGAGGGAAGATTTTTTGCACGCAAAGCCATAAGTTGTTATCTATATTTTAGTGTTTAGTGGAGGGTAATTTTATAAAGTTATACATGATTTTTATTTCAAATAAGGACTATAGTCCTTAATTAGGATTTCAATATTTTATAGTCCTTAATTGAAAGTAATGACCTTAGGGGTCATTAATTGTCATTTTTTCCAGAAAGAATTATACGGATAAACGTGGAGTAGCCTCCACCAAAGAGAAGAGCACCGATCTAGACTTATCTTTGGTTTTTTTTAGTTTGATGATGCATTTTGTATTCATTACATATTTTTTGAATTTTTATTTTATTTTAAAATAAAATATCTAGTTTTATCTCAATTATTTTTAAAAATTAGGGTAAGGATTGTATTTGAATTAATTTTCAAATATTTTATTATTTAATTGGGACACTATAAATTATTTTTATTATTGTTATAATTGCAATCATTATAGGCAAAAAGATCACGGTTATTGATTATTATTTTTTTGCATAATCCTTTTTAATTCTTTTTTTTATATAAATAAAAGAGCAGCCTACAGCTGCCAAAGTTTAAACAATCATAATCTAACAATCTTCTAATCTCATGAGTATGACTAAATTGTTGAAAATCTGACCCATGTTGAAGTGCTCGCTTAGCTAAGAAGTCTACAACTTTATTGGTTGAGTGATAAGCATGCAAAATCTCAACCTTCCACTCTCTTTGAAGACATGTATGAGCTTCCTTAATCAACAACCTATCTTGATGTGAACTAATGTCCCCTCCCTTAACCAATTCCACTGCCTCAAGAGAATCAGAAGCAATGACAACTTGGTACATTCCGATATCCCATGCTAGTTTAAAACCCATAAGAATAGCCCAAATTTCTACATTCAAACTATCAGAATCAGTATGGTCGAGAGTAAAACCTATAATGAACCTTCCCTTATCGTCACAAATTACCCCTCCACATCCTCCTAGTGACATTAAAGGTGCAAAGGAGCCATCAACATTGACCAAAACCCAATTTCGAGGAGGAGAAGTCCATTTGGTAACCCCATTTCTGGAATGGTGCCTGTGCCAGTTGAATTTATGACTCCGCTTTGGGATTTCTCTCAAGCTCTAAAGGATCACCCAAGCTTGGGCTTTCACTCCTTCATTAACAATAACTTTGTCCTAAAAAATGCGAGTGTTCCTTCGATTCCACAAACTCTAACAAATGATTGTGAATAAAGCCGCTCAATCCTCCTGTCTCTCATCCCTTAAAACTAATCTATAATCTAAAACCTTCTTTTTACTCAATTCTTTTGTTCCCCCTAGTTTCCTCAATTATTTAGGGAAAAAATTTAAAAAAAAGCACAAAATTATCATTGATGAATGTGGGAAGACAAGGGGGGAATGTAGGGAGAAGAAACCATATTAAACATACATTATGTTGTGTAATCCTGATTCCACTTAGTAAAATAAGACTAATAATAAATTATTATTATTGCTGTTAAGAGCAACTTAGCGCTATTGCTGTAAAGAAATTCTTAAAACATTGGAGTACTCATTAATTTTGGGAACATTATCACTATAAACAGGCATTAGTATAGCGACATAAAATTTCATCGCTAATGTTGCTAATGTTGATCTTGCATCTCATATTTGGCTTCCTCCCTCTTTAGATGAAATTAAAGTTAATTGTGATGGTTCTTTTTTAACATCCTTTGGAAATGCTGGCATTAGTATCGTCTGGCATGATCACTCATGTGGTTTCATTAAGGGCTGGTGTCAAACAATCAATGCGTCTTCCAATTTTATGGCAAAACTACTTGCTTGTCAAAAAGCTATCCCTTTGTTACCTTTTGAAAGCACTCAGAAATTTGTTGTAAAGGTAGACTGTTAGAACCTTTATAGAGCTTTATCAACTAAAAGATGGGATCAGTGTAATTGGTATTTCCATAGTTTATTAGCAGATCTAATCAAGAGTTTTGAGTCCTTCACATCAGTTCATTTTTCTCTAGTTTGACGATCAGGGAATTCTACTATGGATTATCTCACTGCCTCTGTTTCAAAGGGAGTGAAACCTTTAGGCTAGGTTCTTGAACCTTCACTCCCTCTTTCTGCTTTGCTCTTCCAAGACTCAAGCTCTTGTTAGAACTAATTGCAGCAACATGCTCTAGAACATGATCGTGAGGGGATTGGTTAATGAACTTTTATTTCTTCTATAATGTTTTTGCCTTTGCCACTAGCTTATGGCTCTGAATTATGTTACTCTGCATTTGATTAATGTTATTCTCCCCCTGTTTTGGTAAAAAAAAATTACTAAAAATTTCATCGCTAAGTAGATTAACAATGGATCATAATTCTATCGCTAAAATTACTATCACTAATTTATAGCCATGGAATTGCAAATTTCATTGCTAATTTTTGACAGATAAATTTCATTGCTAACTCAAATTCTATAGCTAATTTTAGGGATAACTTACTCTAATTTAGCAACGACAATCTAATCTCGTTACTATAATTTGTCACAAAATGGAAATGAATTTGCAATGGAAAATTTCAATGGCTTAAGTAGTGACAAAAATACTGTCACAAATATTGGACAATCAGGACGGAATTTCCATCACAAAGATTCCATAATTCTGTGGCCATGGCTAATATTAGCGACGAATTTGGAATAACTAATCTACTGTTTTTTTGTAGTATTATGTGATTTGAATTAAGATTTCATCCTTTATTTTTCAAAGGGTTATTATTTGCTAGAAAATTACAAAAAAGTACCTCAAAAATTATAAAAGATGACAAAAAAATATAGAAAATGTACCAATTAAGTTCTCTAAATTACAAATAAATGTCAAGAGAAAAATATTATTTGTTTTACATATAAAAGACTAAAATTTAATTTCGATTGGCTACTATCTAATTATTCAATCACCATCTAACGGCACCAACAATGGTAAGTAATTAAAAATATAATATATTTATTTTAACTAATAATATCTTATGAAAAATATTAATAATTTTATATTTAGTATTGTAAATATTATTATTTTTATTAATAAATATTTCTCCAAAATTTATAATTTTTTAAATTAACAACTCAACTAGTGTATATAAGATTTATAGATGAATGCTTTTTAATAACTTAACTATTATATTTGCAAAAAATCACATTTACTTTAAAACACAAATATATTAGCTAAGTTGCAATTTTTGAAAAAATTGTTCATAGCGAAAGTTAACTTGTACATTGTTGATGAAGATTTGTAAATAATAATAATAATAATAATAATAATAATAATATTATTATTATTATTATTATTATTTAAATTATTATATTTTATAAAAATATTATTAAAATGAATACATTATTTTTAGTTAAAATGGTATTTTGATCTTTACATAGAACAAATAACATTTGTCTTTTGATATTTATTATAATTTAGAGAACTTAAGTGGTATTAAATTTTTTATAGAATACTTATTTGTAATTTTTTTGGGTCATTTTCTATAACTTTAATGTATTTTTTATAATTTTTTTGTCAACTAACATTTAAAATTAATATTTATTAATAATAGGGATAATATTGCAATGTTTTGAAATATTGAAGAGGAAAACATTGCACTAAAAAAAATATGGGATCCTAGACACTACTAAACCTATATTTTAAAGGCAAAATTATCACTTCACTCTTTTTTAAATTTAATTATTTTGCAACAGAAATTTCAAACTTTGATTTTTTCACAATCACCTACACTCACTCTTTCTAATTATTGTTTAATTTTTGCCCATTTTCCTCACATTTTTGCATAAGGTAAATTGGAAAAAATGAGCTAAAATACTTTGTTTTTGGCTTACTCATTGATCTCTCTTATTAGAAGTAATTATACTCAAAACATTGTCGGATATTAAATATGAATATTTTTCTTAATATAAATTCAAACCTTAGTTCATTACATTGTAAGATATAAGTCTCTTTTACTAAATATAACCTTTGCTAGTGAGCCAAAAGACTTTTGGACTTAAATTTAAAAGCATGGTAAAAAATAATGGATTGGGTTCGAGCTACCAGTAGCCCTTTTTTAAATCCCAGCCGTAACAACTAAGTCTAAACTCACTATCACTTGCATCCCTAGTTCTTTCTACCTCTAGCACCATTACCCTATGCCTCAAACTTCTTAGACATGGACAACAAACACACAAACTTGAGTTTGACTCTTGTTGTTTGTTTTAAGGTAATGAATAAATTGCTTCTTGAATTTTAAGTCTAGTAACACTTTAGATCTTGAATTTATTTATCATGCAAATTGTTTTTTTAAACTTTTGAAAATGGTTAATCAAGCTCTTGTCGTTAACAAAAGTTAATTTTGATTGTTAGTTACTAAGAAATTATAGAAAGTGATATCAAAAATTACAGAAGAGGACTACAAAATTTTGTTTACCTATTTTTGTAATTTTTTGAGTCTTTTATTGTAATTTTTTAGGTATTTTTTGTTATTTCTAATCAAATAATGGTCAAATTTAATTTTTGTTAATAACAAGGGCCAGATTGGGTTATTTTTGAAAGTTAAAAAAAATTTTTGTATAATAAATAATTTCAGGGTCTACAGTATTATTGTGTCTAAAATTCAAATGTAATTTGCTCAATTAGCCTTTGTTTTATCATATATCTCATATATTTTTATTTTTTGGATGAACACATGAAAATGTAGATGACACACTTTGTCTATCAAATTAGCAGCTCCATTTAAGCTTTTTTCTAGAACTAAGAATTCAAGTTGAGTTTAATAGGCCATATGTCTAAGCTTGTCTTTATTAAAATTTGAGCTTGAAAAATCAAAAATTTAGTATAACAAGACTTTTAAGCCCGACCCATTTAGGCATTGTTATTCAATCTTGTTTTTTGTTTTGCCCCTAAAAAGTAAAATATTGTTAATTTTTAAATTGAATTTAAAATTTTGAATACATGTTTATACTTTAAAATTAGAATTTATATTATTTAATTTTAACTTTAGGAAATTATAATTTATATTTTAGAAAATATGATATATTATAATATAAAAATTACTTTTTAAAAATTTATTCAAAAGATTTTATAAAATAATAAAAATAGGCTTATAGGCCTGCTTTTAGGGCCATTAAACAGCGATCAAGCTTCAAAAACACAATCAATTTTAAAATAACTGGGCTTATGGCCTATAGACAAGAACTCATATGAGGCCCACCCCCACCCAATATCTAGATATACTCTCTTCAGCTCAAGATTCTAGTTCAAATATTTTGTTTTTTGACAAATATAATTAAAAAATTTATGTGATCTTTTAATTTTATTTGTAATTGTAATTTAACATGCAAATTTGAAATTTGTTAAATATTTCCAAGTTAAGTTGGATTTTACCTAAAAAAAATTGAAAATTCAAGCTTTAAGGCTTAGCCTTACCTTAAGCCTTGATAATTCAAGCTTTGAACACTAGCAAGTTAAGGGAAACAAACTTTTGAATTCAAAGTCCCAGTGGGCTAATCTCATAATAGGGTCTAGCCAACCCATTTCACAAGGGAAAAATAACAAAAAATTTCCTTAAAATTTGTAAATGATAATGAAGTCTTATAAAATGTCACAATTCTTATCAGGTTTTCAGAAAACTTTTGTATCATTAATAATTTTTAATGAAATGATTAAAATACCATTTAAAATAAAGAAAGTAACATCCTTAGTTCCAAAAAAAGTAAATATTAGTGATTACTTTAACTTAAACAATGACTAAAATAGAACAAAAAATTACAACTTTTTGTGTAAGTTTTTTATTCCCTAAAGTTCAAATGTTGCAAATATTTATAATTACTTTAGTTTAAAAAATAACTATTTTTCTTTTACCAATGAATAAAACATAACAAGATATTACAACTTTGCTTATATAAATTTTTGATTCTCTAACGTTTAAGTGTTGTAATTATCCATAACTATTTGATTTTAAAAATGACCACTTTTTTTTGGTAATGACTAGCTAGAATAGAACAAAACAATTACAATTTTCTCTGTATAAATTTTTTATTTATTGAAGTTTAAATGTTATAAATATCCATGACTATTTTAGTTTAAATGATGATTTTTTCTTTTTGCATTGACTAAAACAAAACAAGCAATTACAACTTTCTTTGTCTAATTTTTTATTTTTAATTGGGGGTATTTTAGTAATTTTACCAAAAATTATAAATGTAATAAAGATCCCTAAGAACTTGAAAAGAATTATAACATTTTAGAGAATCTTATTAGAAGATAAAAGAAAGTCTCACATTTAAAAATTAAAAAACAAATTATAAATATATCAATTTAGAAAAAGTACAAGTCCAAGTAAGAAGAAGAAAAAAAAAGAAAAGAAAGAGGAAAAAAGTAGTAAAAGGAATATTATAAGATAAATTAAGTCTTACATCTAAAAATTAAAAGACAAATCATAAATATATAAGTTTAAGGATAGTATATTTCACTAACATAACTTAAGCCATTTGATTAGATATTTTTTAAACTTATATATTCATAATTTATCTTCTAACTTTTAAATGTGAGACTTTTTTTTATCTTCTAATAAATCTCATTATTATTTGCATATTTCTAGTTGGTTTTAATGTCATTTTCTCAACAAAGAACCTCACATGCGATATTGATTCTTCACTTAAACTTAGAGAGCAACAAAAACTCACGACTTAGACTCAATCCCACAGGGGAAAAAAAGCACATTACAATATTTTTTACTTCTAGCAATATTTTGCTTTGCAATAGTTTTAAAAGTGTTATCTAATATATAAATAAACAATATTTTTTAAGCATTGCAACTGATTATTATGTTAAGCAACATATAATTGATAACACTTAAAAAGAGTTGCCTAATATCAAATAGGCAACTATATTAAATTATTGAATTGCATTTTTTAAATAAACAATATTAGAACTGTTACTTATAAGATGACTTTTTTCACAAATTTAAATACTATTCCCTTTTACTAGCCAACAAACACATAAATGTTGTTTTTAAACTTTTTTTTTTTGCAACATCTAATAACCATTGTATATTGTGTTTTTATACATAAAAATTAAGGTTTTAAAATTGAACCGGTCATTAAATAGGATGAGATACTGATTTAAGGATTAATGATCTGACTGTGGTTGAACCGGTTAGGATTTATTTAATATTTTTAAATTACATATATATATATATATAACCATAAAAATTCATTTATAATAGTAAAAAGTAATATTTAATAAAAAGTTGTCAAAAGATAAAGAAAATTTACAAAAGGCACAACTTAAATACTTAAACCTATTATTTAATATACTTTTATCCAATAAAATTAAGACAAGTAAATTTTAATTATTAATAATATTAATAAAAATAGGTTATTATAAAATAAATAATTTTTAAAATATTTTTACGTCTTGATTTAATTAAAAGCTAATAATTTAAGTATATAGTTTTTTCTTATTATTTATTAATTTTTCTTTTAATTTTATTATTATACATATAAGAGTAATAATTTACTAGATTTATTTCATTCCCTCCAACTTTTTATAAGCATAAATAGTATAATTAACAAAAGTGCGTTTGTTAACAACATAACATTTAATAATATTAATTAATGTAGATTTTTCATTCAAACTTTTACAATGGCCAAGAAATAATTTGGCTAAAAAACAAAACACCCTCCTGCTTCGTCTTCCTGCCTACTACTTCTTCTTTAATGATATTAGTATAAATTAATATAAATAATAATAATATAATAATAAAATCAATGTTGAATGATACATTCACGTGGAGAGAGAAACGACTTAAATGTCCATTCGTAAATGAAAAACCCTCGTCTCGTTGTCTTCTTCTTTCCTCCTCTTTGTTTGCGTTGCCGCCGTTAAACTATTTGGAATGCCACAGATCTGCGATCAATCCATCTAAAAGCTTTAACCTTTAGGGTGTATCTAGTAGTTTTGTTAAGATAAAAAGTGCATTAAGGCAGTGATTTGCTGTTCTCCTTTTCTTCATCTCTTTTCTGGTTTTTTCGTTGGTTTTCCTTATCAATTTTTGAGATGTGTGGTTATATAGCGTGAAAATTCTTGCCTTCTATAACAAGAACACTGAATCGATACAACATACAAGTTCTAAAATGCTGCATTTATAGTTTTTGACAACAGTTTTCATATCATTTAATTATGAGCCTGTTTAAATTTTAGTTAAGTATAATTAATTATAAAAATAATTGATCAATATGGTAGATTTTAATTATAATTAATTATATTATAACGTAACTGTTTGAATACTATCTTTCTAAAATTAATTTTAATAAAATTAAATATATTTTAATCAGAATCAATTTTAACTATGCAAATTACTATAAAAAATATTGCTTTTTAAAATTAAATTATTAATAATTTTTTTATCTAATATTATTAAATTTGTTAAGTTTTATTTAAGAAGTAAAATATATTATTTAAATTATATATTTAATTAATTATAAAAATTTAAATTATATTAATATTAATATTTTAATTTACGTAAATAAATAACCCAATATATATTAGTTCAAATAAATTTAATAAAAGATAAATATTTAGTTCTTAAATACTAAATATCAATTATACAATAATTAATGAAGATGATAATATATATATATTGATATCTGATAATGCATCTATGTTTTCTACTATAGTTAATGATCACAGTTGTATAAAAAAAACCTTAATCAAGCAACACCTAGCACTAAATAAATAAATAAAATCTGGCAATTTTGGCATGTTTATATAAGACATGAGAGCATATATTTGACGGAAAGAAAAATTTTATTTTCACACCGAAAAGAAAACCAAAGAGCGTGGCATTACTGAATAATAATAATGCTCAAGGGTATATGTCGTAGGTGAGTATTTCTGACATATAATAAATACACACAACAATAAAATTGAAAGTCAAAAGCTGCTCCCCTCAACTTAAGCCAAAAATTGATTTTGGGTCAAAAAATTGATTATGAGCAAATTTGGCTATTTGGGTAATTTTTCTCGTAAAAAGATTTTTTAAATCAAAAAATTGATTATTTGGCTAATACAAACTCGCAGTATAGTTTTCAAATGTTGTGGGGACAAATATGTTTTAGTGACAGAAACTTGTTGAAAAGATAAGATAATGGAACGAAACCATGAGGAAGTAAATACTGAATACACTACACATCATTAACTAGTAATTATAAGAGACTTGCGGATGGTTTAAGAACTGGTAATTATTTCTACCAAAGTCTTGAAATCTTGAGCAGCTTTCCCGTCTGCCCCGCCAGCAATTTGCATAGTCTTTTTCATCTTCAAGGCATTTTCTCTGATCTCCTTACCTTGTTCCTCCACCAAAATCAGATTCAAGCTTTGAAGCAATCCACTTTTGGTGAAAACCCCACCTTGTGTTTTGACTCCAATCCTCCACAGATCCACCACCGTTCTTGCAGCCATCCCATGATCTCCAAAGAAAGGCCTGCAAATCATAGGCACTCCATTGGCCAAACCCTCCATCACTGAGTTACTCCCACAGTGAGTCACAAACACTCCCACAGATCCATGTGCTAAAAACCTGTGTTTGAGGAGCCCAAGGCACTATCTTCCCTATCATGCTTGTCCCCTCAACAAACCCATTTGGCAAAAGCCTCTTTTGATCATCCTTTAGAGACCACAGAAATGGAAACCCACTAGCTTCAAGTGCTTCTGAAACTTCTACAAGCTCTTGTTGGGGTGGGGCCACCACAGTTCCAAAGCTGATATAAACCACTGATCTAGAACCTTGTTTGTCCAACCATGGCAAGCACCCGTTGGGGTCGGCACTGTCAGGTCGTGACAATGGAGGACCAATGTATAGCAGTGACTTTAACTTGGACTTAAGGTCCTGAACAAAGAGAGGAGGATCTAATTCCTCGTAGGCACACAGAACTAGTGCTCTTGCTTGAGGAAGAACTTGTCCCGAAGAAGCTAGTATTTTACTGAACACAGTCTCTTTATGTTCTTCGCCAGTTTTGAGCAAGACATCAGGTGGCAAGTCCTCAACACGCAAGTGGGACAAACCAGGAAGGAAATCAAGGTATGTGTTTGTGTTTGGTTCATGAGAATTAGTGATCTTTTGGCGTATTAAGTTGGTGTAGAAATGAGGAGAGACTGAGATCGAAAGCGAAGGCCAAGCTGCAATGTAAGGGACATTGAGTTTGTGGGACAGAGAGAGAGAAGGAGAACTTACGAAAGTGTCTGAAAGAATGCAAGCGACTCTCTGGTTTGTGCTCTTCACTGCCAAATCTATGGCCTGTTCAAGGTTCTCAAGACTAGCCTGAAGAAACAAGTCTACTAGTACTGGAACGGGAGGGGGAGCGTGCCTGGCACGTGATCCTGATCTGGTACTCCGTCAGAAACTGTGTAGGGTTTGATGTTGTGTGGTATGTTTGGTTGCTTGGAGAAGAGGGACTGATTTGATTTTTCAGTGTTGATGAACGAGAAAGCGATGTTTGGAGCAGCACGAGCAAGTCTGATGGCCTGGTTTAGAAGAGCTAAAGGGTGGCTCCCAAAGGGGAAGGTAATCACTACAGCGTGTTTGCCATCATCAGATAATACAGTCGCCATGTCGAGATCTGGTTCGATTTGGAAGGCCAGAAGAAACGAATATATGCACTCAAAAACCTAACTACATACATACATGCACAGTATTCATACTACTGCAATACTCCCTCCGGTTCTATTTATAAGTCATTTCTAACAACCTCATCAATATCAATACAATAAAAGTATAAGGAATAAAAGTAAGTAAAATTTCAATCATGTCCCTATATAACAAATCTAAAAAGTAAGTCCTGTTATTTTTCTCTTTCATGAAGGGTAATTTTGAAAATACTATCAATATTACCTAAAAAGACGCACCATGACTTATAAATAAAAATCAAATAATCTTCTAAAATGAGACTTATAATGAGACCGGAGGAAGTAGATATTTCTTGTGTTGGTTCTAGAAGGCTTTAATTTTATGTCATTTAATGAAAGAACGTGGGAAGAGCGTGTGTGGCAGGAAATGGTGGAATGCGGATTTGTATTAGGTGAGTGACCTCATTGCTCATTCAACGCTCAATTACAAGTCATGATAAACTTTTTAGCGTCTCTATCAGCTTTCATCATACATGTCCGGCTTTCTACCATCTTCTCATAGTTTTTATTACTTATAGGTACTTTTTCATGAAATGAAAATTTAAATTTGATTCATCATGTTAAAAACTGTTAGTCCTTATGCCAAAAAGGATGGTGTGGCTCCCGTTTCTTCTTTTTTCTCCTTTTTCCCTCCATTTCTCAGATCTTGACCGTTGAATCAGTGTGGTTTCCATCTAACACTCCAAAGTGCCAGCTGTCATTCATTGTACTGTCTTTTTAATTTTGAATAGTATCTTGTGGCTTTATTTGTTAAAAAATAAACTCTACTAAGTTGTTTGAGTGACAAAATGACTTCTGTCAAAAGCTTAGGTCAGGATTTACCTTTGATCGAGAGTTGATGTTCCAAGTTTACCCGTGGGCATAAGTGAAAATCCACATGATAACGTGGCATCTTGTTAACAATCATTCTAAAAACGCAAACTTAAAAGCCTCGCAACAAATTCAGAATAAAAACTTCTTAGAAGGGAAGAGGCAGTGAATAATTTCAGAATTGAGGGATTGCTCGATCGTTCACAAGACACCATAAGAATAAAGTTTTGCTTTTGCAAGATCTTGGAATTAATTAACAATAATCCTGTGTTTTCCCCCTTTAACGTATCTCGGTCTAACAGTTTCAATCAAGGTTCTTTGTTTGCGTGTAATTGAGTAGCAATATATACACCACATCTGTAATCAAAGTATTCATCAAAGTGCTGGTGGAAAAAAAAATTGTGACGCACCAACACATACTTCACATGCACGACATAAATTAGGCGCTTTCAAATCTCTACACACTTCATTCATCACATCCATATAATACCAAGATATCATTTTATTTTTCTAAATAGTTTTGAATAGCACTCCAAAAGGTTTGAGAGGAAGTTTGTTTGAGTACAGGATATTATTCAAAAACAAAAAGAACAATATATTAGATGACAGCTAAACTTGAAGGGTTAGGTGAGAACCAGACAGATTGAATGGTCAGGATATGAAGAAATGGAGGGACAAAGGAGATTAAAAAAAAAAAATGGAGACAACCCATGCCCGACGTTAGACAACCCCAAAGCTGATATTTTCCTTTTCTTTTTCCTTTTTTTTTTGTCGAATGATAGATGATTGCGAACTATTAAAGCTGACATTCAAATTCGATGTAGCCGTTTCAACTACCAGTTTAAACAGTACTAACATGTACTAAAAGGACCACACAAACATGGAAGCAAGATGCATGTGAACGTGGTGAATAGGGGATACCCATTATTAATTTAATTTAATTTAATTTAAATTGTAAATATTTTAATTTTTGAAACATAAAGAATAAGCTCTTCTCCCTCCTCTTCTTAATTTTTAACCATTAATTTTTTATACAAATATTTTATATTGTTTTGGTTTTACTATGATTTTTTAATTTTTTCATATTAAATTTAGCAATTTGAATTTTTTTATAATTTAATATTTTAATAATAATTGATAGGAGATCAAAATATGAACCATCCAAAATCTCAGTAATGGTTAAAAAAAGAAAGAAAGGAAGAGGAGGGGAAAGGAAAAGGAGAAAATCCTTGCCCCTCTAAGAGATGATTCCCTCCCACTGAGAATAATGTGTAGACATCTCTCAACTAAATTACTATATATACCAAGGGTTGAGGTTCGAATTTAGCTCCAATCATTTGTTT